>NC_048220.1:2939481-3063396 GCF_002007445.2 Ailuropoda melanoleuca
CCTTCGTACCTCCATACTCAGCACTGGAGATGTTCATTTGTAGAGATCCAGATGTATCTTCCTGCATCTCAGGCTGATTCTGTGGGTGTTCAGAATGGTCTGGTAGATATCCAGCTCTACTCGGACCAGCTGAGAAAGGGTCGCCTACTCCTCCTCCATCTTTTCTCCTCCTTGCGGAAAGTGGTTGCCTTTCTGTTCATAGAGTTTCTGCTACTCTTTTCTTCATTCTCCAGTTGCATTCTTAGGTATTTGGAATGGTTTGGTAGCTCTCTCACTGAATTCCTGGGACCAGACGAACTTTAGGTCCCCTGCTCCTCCACCATCTTGGAACACCAAGACTAATTGATCTCTTTAATAATCAATTTCTTCTTGATTTAGTCTTGGTAGTTTATAGGTTTCCAGGAAAGCATCCATTTCTTCCAGGTTGTTTAATTTATTGGCATAAAGCTGTTGATAAAAGTTTCTAATGATCCTTCCTATTTCACTGGTGCTGGTTGTGACCACTCCCATTTCATTCATAATTTTATTAATTTGGGTCCCTTCTCTATTCTTTTGAATAAGTCTTGCCAGTGACTTATCAGTCTAATTTTTATTTTTTCAAAGAACCAGCTTCTAGTTCTATTGATCTGCTCTACTGTGCTCCTGGTTTCTAATTCATTGATCTCTGCTCTAATCGTGATCAACTGCCCTCTCATGTGTGAATTAGGCCTGTTCTTCTGTTCCCGCTCCAGCTTCTTGAGGTGAGAATATAAAAACTGCATTTTAGATTTTTCTATTCTTTTGAGTGAGGCTTGGATGGCTATGTATTTTTCCCTTAGGATGCATTTGCAGTGTCCCACAGGTTTTGAACCATTGTGTTTTCATTCTCTTTGGTCTCCATAAATTGTTTAAATGTATTTTTTATTTCCTGGTTTACCCAGTCATTCTGGAGCAGGATGGTTCTTAGTTTCCAAGTGTTTGAGTTTCTTCCAAATTGTTCCTTGTGATTGAGTTCCAGTTTCAAAGCATTGTGGTCTGAGGATATGCAGGGGATAATCTCAGTCTTTTGGTACCTGTTGAGCCCTCTTTTGTGACCCAGTATATGGTCTATCCTGGAGAATGTTCCATGTGCATTCAAAAAGAATGAATATTGTGTTCTTCTGGGATGTAGTGTTCTGTATATATCTATGTGGTCCATCTGGTCTAGTATGTCATTCAAAGCTCTTGTTTCTTTGTTGATTTTCTGCTTAGGTGATCTGTCTATTGCTGAGTGTGGAGTGTAGAGGTCCCCTACTAATAACGTATTTTTATCTATATGTCTCTTTATTCTGGTTAAGAGTTGGCTTGTGTATCTTGCTGCTCCCCTGTTGGGGGCATAGATATTTATAATTGTCATATCCACTTGGTGGATACATTCTTTAAGAGTAATATAGTGTCCTTCTGTATCTCTAACTACAGTCTTTAGTTTAAAATCCAATCTGTCTGATATGAGAATTGCTACCCCAGCTTTCTTTTGAGGTCCATTGGCATGAAAAATGGTTTTCCATCCCTTCACTTTCAGTCTGGATGTATCTTTAGGTTCAAAATGAGTCTCTTGTAGACAGCAAAAATGAATGGGTCATGTCTTTTTCTCCAATCTGCAACCCTGTGGCATTTTATGGGAGCATTTAGGCCATTCACATTGAGACTAATTATTGAAAGATATGATTTTAATGGTGTCATGTTGCCTGTGAAGTCTTTGTTTGTATAGATTGTAAATTTTTGTTCTGTATCACTCTTGGGGCCTTTTTACTTTTATAGAACCCCCCTTAATATCTACTGTAGGGATGGTTTTGTGGTTACAAATTCGGTCAGTTTCTGCTGATCCTGGAAGGTCCTTATCTCTCCATCGATTCTGAATGACAGCCTTGCTGGATAAAGGATCCTTGGCTGCATGTTCTTCCGGGATAGAGTTTTGAAAATATGCTGCCACCCCTTCCTAGCCTGCCATGTCTCTGTAGACAGGTCTGACATTATTCTGATATTTTTTGTTCTGTACATGAGAAATCTTTTTGCCCTGGCCACTTTCAATACTGTATCCTTGGATCTAATATTTGCAAATTGCACTATGACATGACGTGGTGTAGGTTTGCCATGGTCGACCTTGGGAAGGGTTCTCTCTGCCTCTTGGACATGAGTGCTTGTTTCCTTTGTCAGATTAGAGAAGTTTTCAGCTACAATTTGTTCAAATATCTCTTCTAGACATCTCTCTTTCTCCACCCCCTTGGGGATACCGATGATTCTGACATTGGAACGTTTCATTGAGTGAGTAATCTCCTGTAATCTACATTCTTGAGATTGGATTTTTTTTGAGCCAAATTTCTCTTTTAACTTTCTCTTCTACCATCCCATCCTCCAATTCACTAATTCGTTCTTCTGCCTCATTTACCCTGGCCGTCAGAGCATCTGGTTTTGACTGCAGNTAACTTTCTCTTCTACCATCCCATCCTCCAATTCACTAATTCGTTCTTCTGCCTCATTTACCCTGTCAGAGCATCTAGTTTGACTACATTTGATTCATAGCATCTTTAATTTCTGCCAGATTCACTCTCATTTCTCCCCTTAGAGATTCTATATCTTGTTAATATTTTCTTTAATATTTTTTTCATGTCTACACATCATCTTGACCATTGTTACTCTGAACTCCATTTCTGATAATTTGGTTATATCCATATCCGTCAGTTCTGTGGCAGAAGCCACAGACTCATTATCTTTTCTTTGCTGGGGGGGGATTTCTCCTTCTCGTCATTCTGATGAGGAGAGGTTGCGGGGTTACCCAGAGCCCAAATTATTGACCAGGACCCAAGCAGTGTGCACTTGTTTTATAGGGACCTTATGGATATTGGCTTCTTAATTTTTCAGCTTGCCTTCTGGGGGAGGGCCCTGTTGTGCTGATATTCAGGCAACCCTGTTTGTGTTGGGCTCCCTGTCCCCTTCGAGGGAAAATGGGGATGAGCACAATGTGAGCTGGTATTTCCGGGCTTTTGTTCTCTGGTGGCTTTCCCTGGCAGTTTTCTGTGACTCTTCTGAGAGTCAGAGCAGCAGTGGCCCTATCCTAGCCTCTGTCTCAGAACAGAGAGATCACAGTCCACTCTCCACTGAGCTCTCCTGACCTCTCTAACTCTGTTTCTGTTGGTGCTGCCAAAAACCCTGCAGCATCCCGGGTTATGTGCCCCACAGCTGCTCTCCAGCCCTCACTTCCAGGGCTGGCAAGTCTCTGTCCTTTGTGCTTCTAACACCACTAGTTGCCCCCGGCTCCTGGGCACGCTCTTGAGCTCCCTGTTTCAGTGTGATTCATGCGTGCTCCGGAGTGCCAGTCTTCAGTCTGGTCACATACACTCCCCAGCTCCTGGTATCAGTCTGGCTCCAGTGAGAGTTCCGGAGCTCCGGTTTACAATCTGGTCACATGCATTCCTGGGCTCACGGTCTCAGTCTGCTTTCTCACAGGTGCAGGTCTGTGAGTCCAGCCCACTGCCCAGTGCAGGTGGCTACCGCTTCCTGGCACCCAGCGCAGCAGCTCCCTCCCCCTTCCGTTTATCTTCCGATATCTGTGCACAGATTCAGGGCTCCCCACTTCATACCTCAATATTCAGCACTGGAGATGTTCATTTGTAGGGATCCAGATACATCATCCTGTCTCAGGCTGATTCCATGGGTTTTCAGGATGGTCTGGTACGTATCCAGCTTGACTCAGGGGACCAGCTGAAAAAGGGGGCCCTAGTCCTCTGTCATCTTTTTTCTCCTCTATTTGTACTGTTTTGTATCTATTTATACCACTAGAACTATTTCTTGAATTCTTACACATTCTGTTTTGTGTAAGCACATTGCTTTTGTCAATAGCTAATATTTTTATCTGAGTAGTTTTGTGCTTTTAAAAAAGTACTTAGCAAATCATATATCGTGTATGACACATTAGAAATTTTAAAAACTTTTCTTGAAAACAGCTGAAATTCTCCATAAAATTCTCATAAACATTTTTAAAGTAATAACTGTGCTGAAATAAATATAATGTGAATTTGATGATAAAAGAGTGAACTTCATTCTAAAAGTGTATCTGCTCTCAGCATATGAGTGACTCTCACAGTACAGACTGCTGTGCTTCAAAGCTCCTCGGGAAAGAGAAAACTGGAGATTGCAGCCAGAGAGCAGCGATTGGCTAGCAGTAACACGTTTCAACTACACTCTTTTTACAACAGAAACAACTAATGCATAAGGACACTCAAAGGTTGAAATTAAAAAGGACAAAAATTACAGTAAGTGAACTGACATAAAGCTAAATTAAGCATATATAAAATGAGACAAAATTATGTAGTTATGATGAAGAGGTAACTATAATAATGGTAAGGGGTTAAATTAACACAGACGAAATATCTGCCCTAAAATTGTGTATAGTTAGAATAACTCCATAAAAAATTTAGTTCTTTTAGAATCTGAACTCACATGACTATCAACTTAATATAGGCTGCTATAAAATAAGATGTTATATACAAACCCAATGGTAACAATGAGTCAAAAACCTGTGTTAGATACAGAAACAATAAAGAGAAAAAAACCAGGCATAACACTGAAGAAAGCCAATAAACCATGAGAGATGAGAGGAAGAGAAGAGGGAACAGAGAAGAACTATCAAACAACCAGAAAACAATGAAGAAAATGGCAGTAAGTACATGCCTATCTACGTACCTTAAATGTAAATGGACTAACTGCTTCATCAAAGGCAGAGGTTGAGTGAATGGATTTTTTAAAAAGACCCATCTATGTGTTGCCTATAAGAGACAAATTTCAGACCTAAAGAACTATGCAGGTTGAAAGTGAAGAGATGGAAACATATTCCATGCAAATGAAAGTTAAAAAAAAAAAGTAAGCTAGCATATTTTTATCAAACAAATTACACTCTGAAACAAAGACTATATACCAGGAGACA
This sequence comes from Ailuropoda melanoleuca, assembly GCF_002007445.2. Lineage (NCBI taxonomy): Eukaryota > Metazoa > Chordata > Mammalia > Carnivora > Ursidae > Ailuropoda > Ailuropoda melanoleuca. The sequence goes on from NC_048220.1 coordinate 2,944,424, forward strand.
AAGACAGGCACTCCACAGTGGTAAAGGCATCAATACAAGAAGCTATAGCAATGGTAAATCTCTATGCATCCCACATAGGAGCACATAAATACATAATGCAAGATGAAAACACTTAAAGGGAGAAGATGATGGTAATAAATAATAGTAGGAGACTTCAACACCCCACTTACATCAATGGACAGATCCTCCAGAGAGAAAATCTACAAGGAAACAGTGGCTTTGGATGGCACATCAGACCAGATGGACATAGTAGGGATATAGAGAACATTTCACTCAAAAACCAGAATGCACATTATTTTCAGGTGCACAAGAAACATTTTCCAGAGTAGATCACATGTTAGGCCACAAAAGCAGTCTCTATGAACTTAAGAAGATTGAAATCACGTCAAGGATCTTTTCTGATGATAACAGTATGAAATGTGGAGGGGCGTCTGGGTGGCTCAGTCAGTTAAGTGGCTGCCTTCGGCTCGGGTCATGATCTCAGGGTCCTGGAATCAAGCCCTGCACAGGGCTGTCTGCTCAGGGAATCTGCTTCTCCCTCTTCCTCTGCCCCTCCCCCATGCTTGTGAATGCTCTCTCTCTCTCAAATGAATAAATATTTTTTAAAAAAGATCTGGAGACTACACAACATGCTGCTACACAATGACTGGATCAATGAAGATATAAGAGAAAAGCAAAAAGTACAAGGAGACAAATGAAAATGAAAATTCGATGATCCAAAATCTTTGCAAAAGCAATTCTAAAAGGGAAGTTTAAAGCAATAAAAGCCTATCTCTAGAAAAAAGAAAAATCTCAAATAAACAATCTAAACTTACACCAAAGGAAGCAGAAAAAGAAGAACAAACAGTGTCCAAATCTAGTAGAAATAGCAAATAATAGTGATCAGAGCAGAAATAAGTGAAATAGAAACTAAAAAAAAAAGAGGGGCGCCTGGGTGGCACAGCGGTTGAGCGTCTGCCTTCGGCTCAGGATGTGAGCCCGGCGTTATGGGTTCGAGCCCCACATCAGGCTCCTCTGCTGTGAGCCTGCTTCTTCCTCTCCCACTCCCCCTGCTTGTGTTCCCTCTCTCGCTAGCTGTCTCTATCTCTGTCAAAAAAAAAAAAAGAAACTAAAAAAAGAAAGAAAGAAAGAAAAAATTTTGATAAAACCAAGAGCTGATTCTTTGAAAATATAAACAATGGATAAGCTTCAAGCCAGACTCACCATGAAAAAAAGACAGAGGACTCAAATTGATAAAATCAAAATTGAAGAAGGAAAAAAACTGACACACAGAAACATGAAGGATTATAAGAGAATATTATATGCCAACAGACCAGTCAACCTAGAAACAATGGATACATTTTTAAAAACATACAATTTTCCAAGAGTGAACTAGGAAGAAATAGAAAATTTAAACAGACTGATTGCTAGTCATGATATTGAATTAGTAATAAAAATTTAACAAACAAAAGTGTAGATCTATACTCTGAAAGAAATCAATGAAAGAAATTGAACATGACATAGTCAAATGGAAAGACATACTGTACTAATAGATTGGAAGGATTAATATGGTTAAAATGTCCATACTACTCAAAGCAATCTATAGATTCAATGCAATGCATGTCAAAATGCCAATAGCACTTTTCACTGAACTAAAACAAATAATACTAAAATTTGATCAAAACCACAAAACACCTTGAATGCCATAGAAATATCACAGAAGAAGAAGTAAGCTGGAGGGTTCACAATTCCGTATTTTAAGATATACTACAAAGATGTAGTAATTAAAACAGAAAAATAGGCAGGTAGATGAATAGAACAGGATAGAGTGCCCAGAAATAAGCCCAAACTATATGGTCAATTCAGGATGCAAGAATATATGATGGGGAAACTATAGTCCTTCCAATAAATGGTTCTTGAAAAACTGGACAGCTACATGTAAAAGAATAAATTGGAGCACTTTCTTACACCATACACAAAAATAATGGATTAAAGCCTAAAACAGATGTGAAACCACATTTCTGCAGACATTGGCCTTAACAACATACCTATGGATGTGTCTTTTCAGGCAAGAGAAAGAAAAGTGAAGAATAAACTATTGGGCTTACATCAGTATAAACAGATTTTGTACAGTGAAGGCAATCAATATCAAAACAGAAAGGCAACCTACTGGATGGGAGGAAGTATTTGCAAATGAAATATCCAATAAAGGGTTACTATCAAAAACATAGAAAGAACTTATACAACTTACTGCCTAAAAAACAATCTGATTAAAAAATGGGCAGAGGACCTGGATAAACATTCTGCCGAAGAAAGACATACAAGTGTACACATGAAAAGATACTCAACATCACTAACCATTAGGGAAATGCAAATCAAAACTGCTATCAAATATCACTATACATCTGTTCAAATGGCTAAAATAAAAAAGACAGGAAATAATAAGTATTGCCAAGGATGTGGAGAAAAAGAAACCTTTGTACACTGTTGGTGGGAATATGAAGTGATGCAGCTACTGTGGAAAACTGTATGGAGGTTCCTCAAAAAATTAAAAATAGAAATTCCATTTGATCCAATTCCACTACTGGGTATTTATTTTGAGAAAATGAAAACACTAATTCCAACTTACAACTCCAAGATCAAGAGTCACCTAAGCCAGCCAGATGCACTCAAAAACACTAACTCAAAGAGGTATGTTCACCCCTGTTTACTGCACCGTTATTTACAATAGCCATAATATGGAAGCAACTTAAGCGTCCACTGATAGATGAATGGATAAAGAACTTATTCTTTATATATATTAGAATATTATGCAGTCCTAAAAATGGATGACACTTTGCCATTGGTGACAACATGGATAGACCTAGACGGTATTATGCTAAGTAAAATAAAACAGACTGAGAAAGACAAGTACTATATGATTTCACTCATATGTGGAATCTAAAAAACAAAACAAATGAATAAGTAAACAATAAAAAGTAGAATCAGACTTATAAATACTGTTAAGAAACTGGTGGTTGCCAGAGGGAAGTGTTGTCAGGAGATGGGCAAAATGGGAGAAGTAAGCATGAGATACAGGCTTCCAGTTATGGAATGAAGAAGTCATCGGAATAAAAGGTACAGCCTAGGGAATACAATCAATAATGTTGTGTAACATTGCATGGTGACAGATGGTAGTTACACTTGTGGTGAGTATAGCATAACATATAGAGATGTCTATATTGTACACCCAAAACTAATGTAGCATTGTGTGTCATGTATACTTAAATAAAAACTGAATGCAAAATGAACACATTTCCAAATAAGCAAACACTGGTAGGTGTTGTTGCTAGCAGACTTACCCTACAAGAAATGGTAAAGTAAATGCTGCAGATTGAATAGAAATGACACCAAGCAGTCCCTCAAATACACATGAAGAAAATAAGGGGAAAAAAACAGTAAATAATATTGTCAAAGTAAAACTAAGAGATGGTCTAAATATATTTTTCTCTTCTCTTCTTTAAAATGATTAAAGGAAACTGTATAAAACAATAATAATAAAACGACATTGTTGGGTTTAAATCAAGATATAATTTTCAGGACCCAAAAGTACAAAAGATAGAAGAAATGGAGTGATGTTAGAGTGAAGTTTTTATATTTCCTTGAATGAAGTGATAATACATTTGGAGATAAAAGCTGTACACTTATATCTACATATTTTACTGAATGTAAATTACACCTTTAAAAACAGAGTGAAAAAAAGAAAAAAAAACAAGATGTATAACACAGAATGATTCAGATGTATTTAAAGTGACAAAAGCCCAAAAGAATATTGTGTATTTTGTAAAAACAAAACAAAACAAAAAAGCATGTATCCCAACAAAGAGGAGTCAGGGCTAGATGTCTTCAGTGGTGAATTCTACCAAATATTTAAAAAAGAACTGAAACCACTCATTCTCAAACTCATGTAAAATAGAGAAAAAGAGAGGACTTCCTCTTTCTGAGGCTATCATTGCACTAATACCAAAAGAGAAGAAGAAAGAAAGAAAGAAAAGAAGAAAGAAAGAAGAAAGAAAGAAAGAAAGAAAGAAAGAAACAAAAAAAGAAAGAAAGAAAGAAAGAAAGAAAGAAAGAAAGAAAGAAAGAAAAAAGGAAGGAAGGAAGGAAGGAAGGAAGGAAGGAAGGAAGGAAGGAAAATAAAAATTGTAGACCAAATAGCCAAATTCTAGAAATAGCCCAAATGTCCATCAACTGATGTGGTGTATATATATATATATATATATATATATATATATACACAATGGAATAGTATTCAGCCATAAAAAGAATGAAATGTTCCCATTTGCAATGATGCAGATGGAGCTAGAGCTTATTATGCTAAGTGAAATAAGTCATTCAGAGAAAGACAAATACCTTATGATCTCACTCATATATTAAATTTAAGAAATGAAACAAATGATTATAGGGGAAAAATAGAGAGGAAAACCAAGAAACAGACTTTTAACTATAGAGAACAAACTGATAGTTACCAGAAGGCAGGTGGGTGAGACGATGGATTAAGTATGTGATGGGCATTAAGGAGTGCACTTGTTATCATGAGCACCAGGTGTTGTATGTAAGTGTTGAATCACTAAATTGTATATCTGAAACTAATATCATATTTTATGTTAACTAAGTAAAATTTAATAAAAGCTAAACAAAAATAAGAAATGCGCACACACACACAAAAGAAAACAGCAAGTGTTGGTGACATGGTGGGAAAAGGGAACCCTCCCATGCTGTTGGCGGGAATACGAATTGCTATAGTCACTCTAGAAAATACTCTGGAGTTTCCTCAAAAAGATAAAAATAGAAGTACCCTACCATCCATCAATCACACAATAGGTGTTTACTCAAAGAATATAAAAATACTAATTTAAAGGGATACATGCACCCTAATGTTTGTAGCAGCATTATCTACCACGGGCAAATTAGAGAAACAGCCCAAGTGTCCATCAGTTGATGACTGGATAAAGAAGAAGTGCTGTATATATATGAACATGAAAAATTATTCAGCCATAAAAAAGAATGAAATATTAGAGGAGTTAAGAAGGCAGAGGAGTAGGGGACCCTAATTTTTTCTGGTCCCTTGATTTCAGCTAGATAGTGATTAAATCATTCTGAACACCTGTGAACCTGAACACCTTTCTCAGACGGGAGATCTGAGAAAAGAATTGCTGCAATTCTCGAAATAGAAAAGCGATCACTTTTTGGAAGTTAGGAGGTGCAGAGATGTGAATCTGAGGTGATATATATTAGACAATAAACGGCAGACGGGAGGGAACTTGCTTAAGGAGGCTACCAGAAAGTATTATAAGCAGCAGAGCACAGAACCCGAACTTTTAGAAGTCTGCTACAGTTGAGGATGTCCCTGGCTTAAAGGTGCTCAGGAGGCAAAGCCAGCCAGAATCCCAGGTGGCGCAGCATGGTCTCAGGATCCCTGGGGTCACAAAAAGAACAGAGGTGCGTGAGTGTGGCAGAGTTCCCAAGCATCAGAGCAGGGAAGCCAGATGAAAGCAGTGAGGCTAGGCTCTGGTTCTTTGCTCAGTGTTGCCAAAACTGGGAACCACTGTATGGTCGGGTGACTGCTCCCTGAGCAGGGGCACAGCAAAAGGCAGAAGCCCAGCACGACCCACTTCCATGAGGCTAGCAGCACACCTGTCCAAAGAGACCTGGCAGATCAATGGACTGGCATGATATATTCAAAGTAATAAATGAGAAAAAACATGCAGCCAAGAATACTTTATCCAGCAAGGCTGTTAGTCAGAATGGAAGGAAAGATAAAGATCTTCCAGGAGAACCAGAAACTAAAGGAATCTGTGATCATTAAATGAGCCCTGCAAAAATATTAAAGGGGATCCTTTGAGCAAAGAGAGAGCCCAAAAGTAACAAAGACCAGAAAGAAACAGAGACAATCTACAGAAACAGCGACCTTACAGGTTATACAATGGAACTAAATTCATATCTTTCAATAATTACTCTAAATGTAAATGGACTAAAAACTCCAATCAAAAGACACAGAGTATCAGGTTAGATTAAAACAACAACAACAACGACAACAACAACAAACAAGACCCATCCATATGCTGCTACAAGAGAGTCATTTTAGACACAAAGTTGCCTTCAGATTGAAAATGAGGGGGTAGAGAACAACTTATCATGCCAATGGACATCAAAAGAAAACTGGAGTAGCCATCCTTATATCACACGAACTAGATTTTAAACCAAATACTATAATAAGAGATGAAGGACACTATATCATTATAAAACGGTCTATCCAACAAGAAGATCCAAGAAGTGTAAATATTTATGCCCCTAAATTGGGAGCAGCCAATTACACAAACCTATTAAATAAAACTAAAGAAACACGTTGAAAATAATGCAATAATAGTAGGGGACTTTAACAACCTGCTCACAGAAATGGACAGATTATCTAAGCAGAAGATCAACAAGGAACAAGGGCTTTGAATGACACACTGGACCAGATGGACTTCACAGATTAGCATTTAATCCTAAAGCAACAGAATATACATTCTTCATGAGTGCAAATGGAAAAATCTCCAGAATACATCACATACTGAGTCACAAATCAGGTCTCAACCAGTACCAAAAGATTGGGATTATACCCTGCATACTTTCAGACCACAGTGCTTTAAAATTTGACCTTAATCACAAGAGAAAATTCGGAAGGGCCACAAATACATGAAGATTAAAGGGCATCCCACTAAAGAACAAATGGGTCAACCAAGAAATTAAAGAAGAATTTTTAAAATACATGGAAACAAATGAAAATGAAAACATGACAGTTAAGAAACTTTGGGATGCAGGCATCCCAAGGGGATGTATATAGAGAAGCAATTACAAGCCTTTCTCAAGAAACAAAAAAAATCTCAAATACACAACATAACCTTATACCTAAAGGAGTTGGAAAATGAAAAGCAAATAAAGCCTAAATCCTTCAGGAGAAGTGAAATCATAAAGATTGGAGCAGAAATCAATGAAATAGAAATCAAAAGAACAGAACAGATGAATGAAACCAGGAGCTGGTTCTTGGAAAGAATTAATAAGATCACTAAACCCCTAGCCAGACTTTTCAAAAAGAAAACAGAAAGGATCCAAATAAAATCATGAATGAAAGAGATCACAACCAACACCAAAGAAATACAAACAAGTATAAGAGAATATTATGAGCAATTATATGCTAAAAAATTAGGCAAACTAGAAGAAATGGATGCATTCCTAGGAATGTATAAACTACCAAAACTGAAACAGAAAGAAGTAGAAAACCTGAATAGACACATAACCAGCAAAAAAATTAAATCACTAATAAAAAATCTCCTAAAAACAAGAATCCATATGGCCTCCCAGAGTAATTCTATCAAACATTTAAAGAAGAATTAGTACCTATTCTCCTGAAGCTACTTCAAAAATAAAAATGAAAGGAAAACCCAAACACATTCTATGAAGCCAGCATTACCTTGATCCCAAACCAAAGACCCTACCAAAACGGATAATTACAGACTAATATCCTTGATGAACATGAATGCAAAAATTCTCAGCAAGATAGTAGCTAATAGGATCCAACAGTACATTAAAAGGATAGTTCACCACAAACAAGTGGGATTTATTTCCTGGGATGTAAGTTTGATTCAACATCTGCAAATCAATCAGTGTGACACACCACATTAATAAAAGAAAGGGCAAGAATAATATGACCCTCTCAATAGATGCAGTAAAAGCATTTGGCAATATACAGCATCTTTTCTTGATTAAATCTCTCTGCAGTGTAGGAACCTAACTCAATATCAAAAGCCATACACAAAAAACCCAAAGCGAATATCAACATCAATAGTGAAAAACTGAGAGATTTTCCCCCAAGGTTAGGAACACAACAGGGATATCCACTCTCACCACTGTTGTTCAAAACTGTACTGGAAGTCCTATCCTCAGCAATCAGACAACAAAAGAAATAAAAGTCACCCAAATCAGCAAAGAAGAAATCAAACTTTTGCTCTTCCCAGACGACATGATATTCTATGTGGAAAACCCAAAAGATTCCACCTCAAAATCACTAGAACTCATACAGGAATTCAGCAAAGTGGTAGCATATAAAATCAATGCTCAGAAACCAGTTGCATTTCTACATACTAACAATGAGCCAGAAAAACAGAAATCAAAGAATAGATCCCATTTACAATTGTACCAAAATCCATAGATACCTAGGAATAAACCTAACAAAAGAGGTAAAAGATCTGTACTCTGAAAATTATAGGATACTTATGAAAGAAATTGAGAAAGACACAAAGAGATGGAAAAACATTCCATACCCACAGATCAGAAAAACTAATATCATTAAAATGTCTATGCTACCCAGTCAACCTACACATTCAATGCAACCATATCAAAATACAATCAACATTATTCACAGAGCTGGAAAAAAATTCCTAAAATTTGTATGGAACAAAAAAGACCCCGAATAGCTGAAGGAATGTTGAAAAAGAGAATCAGAGCTGGTGGCATCACAATGCCAGTCTTCAAGCTATATTACAAAGCTGTAATCAACAACACAGTAGGGTACTGGCACAAAAACAGACACATTGATCAATGGAACAGAATAGAGAACCCAGAAATGGACCCTCAACTCTATCGTCAATGAAACTTCAAAAAATCAGGAAAAAATATCCAATGGAAAAAGACAGTCTCTTCAACAAATGATGTTGGGAAAATTGGACAGCCACATGCAGAAAAATGAAACTACACCACTTTCTTACAACATATACAAAAATAAATTAAAAATGGATGAAAGACCTAAATGTGACACAGGAATCCATCACAATCCTAGAGGAGAACACAGGCAACAACATCTTTGACCTCAGCTACAGCAACTTCTTGCAAGAAACATCTCCAAAGGCAAGGGAAACAAAAGCAAAAATAAACTATTGGCACTTCATCAGGATCAAAAATTTTTGCACAGCAAAGCAAACAGTTGACAAAACTAAAAGACAACCTACAGAATGGGAGAAAATATTTGCAAATATCTCATCAGACAATGGGCTAATTTCCAAAATCGATAAAGAACTTATCAAATTCAACACCCAAAAACCAAATAATCCAGGCAACAAATGGTCAGAAGACATGAACACTTCCCCAAAGAAGACATACAAATGGCTAACAGACAAATGAAAAAATGTTCAACATCACTTACCGTCAGGGGAATACAAATCAAAACCACAATGAGATACCACTTTACACAAGTTAGAATGGCAAAAATTAACAAAACAGGGAACAACAAATATTGGCAAGGATGTAGAGAAAGGGGAACCCTCTTACACTGTTGGTGAGAAAACAGTATCAAGGTTCCTTAAGATGTTAAAAAATAGAGCTACCCTATGACCCAGCAATTGCACTAATTGGTATTTACCCCAAAGATACAGATGTAGTGAAAAGAAGGGGCACATGCACCCCAGTATTCATAATAACAATATCCACAATTTCCAAAGTATGGAAAGAGCCCAGATATCCATAGTCAAATGAATGGATAAAGAAGAGGTGGTATATATATATTCAATGGAATATTATTCAGGCATCAAAAAGAATGAAATCTTGCCATTTGCAATGACAAGGATGGAACTAGAGGGTATTGTGCTAAGCAAAATTAGTCAGTCTGAGAGACAAATAGCATATGATTTCACTCATACATGGAATTTAAGAAACAAAACAGATGAACACGGGGAAGGGAAGGAAAAATAAAATAAGACAAAATCAGAGAGGGTGACAAACCATAAAAGACTCTTAACACTAGGAAACAAACTGAGGGTTCCTGGAGGGGAGGTGGGTGGGGGGATGGAGTAACTGGGTGATGGGCATTAGAGGAGGGCAGTTGATGTCAGGGGCACTGGGTTTTACATGCAACTGATGAATCACTAAATTCTACCTCTGAAACTAATAATACAGTATTTGTTAATTAGATTGATTTTAAATTTAAAAAAATAATGAAATCTTGCCATTTGCAGTGACGTGGATGGAGCTAGACAGTACTGTGCTAAGAAAAATAAGTCGGTCAGAGAAAAACAAATACCATATGATTTCACTTAAATGTGGTATTTAAAAAACAAAGATCATGGGAGAAAAAGAGAGAGAGAGGCACAACAAGGAGCAGACACTTTATTACAGAGAACAAACTAATGGTTAACAAGGGGAGGTGGGTGCGAATATGTGTTAAATAGAGGATGTGATTAAGGGAGACACTTGTTCTGATGAGCACCAAGTGTTGTATGTAAGTCTTGAATCACTATATTTTAGACCTGAAACTGAATGGAAGGAAGGAAGGAAGGAAGGAAGGAAGGAAGGAAGGAAGGAAGGAAAGAAGGAAAAGAAAAGGAAAAAAGTGATCCAAAACCTTTGAGATGCAACAAAAGTGGTTCTAACAGGGAAGTTTATAGCAATAGAGGCCTATCTCATGAAGCACGAAAAATCTCAAGTAAACAACTTAACCATACATCTAAAGGAGCTAGGAAAAGAACAACAAACAAAACCTAAAACCAAAAGGAGGAAGGACATAATAAAGGTTAGATCAGAAATAAATGATGTACAGCTAAAAAGATAAAAAATAATTGAACAGATCAATGAAACCAGAAACTGGTTCTTTGAAAAAAAAATCAATAAAATTGAGAAGCCTCTACCAGAATTATCAAGAAAAAAAGAGAAATTTCTCAAATAAATAAAATAACAAATGAGAGAGGAGAAGTTACAACCAAACCACAGAAATTCAAACAATTGTAAGAGAATATTATGAAAACTATATGCTAACAACTTGGACAAACTAGAAGAAACGTATAAATTCCTAGAAACATATAAACTACGAAAACTGAATCAGGAAGAAATAGAAAACTTGAACAGACCATCAACCAGAAAAGAAATTGAATCAGTAATCAAAAAACTCTCAACAAATGAAAGTCCAGGACCAGATGGATTCACAGGCAAATTCTACCAAACACTTAAAGAAGAGTTAATACCTATTTTCTCAAACTATTCCAAAAAATAGAAAAGGAAGGAAATTTTCCAAATTCATTCTATGAAGTCAGAATTACCTTGATACAAAAACCAGATAAAGACTCTACTAAAAAAGAGAAGTATAGGCCAATATCATTGATGAATCTAGATGTAAAAATTCTCAAAAAATACTAGCAAACCAAATCTAACAGTACATTAAAAGAATCATTCACCACAATCAAGGGGGATTTATTCCTGGGTTTGAATGGTGTTCAGTATTTGCAAATCAATCAACATGACACATCGAATCAGTAAGAGAAAGGATGAGAACCATATGATCCTTTCAATAGATACATTTGACAAAGTACAACATCCATTCATGATAAAAATCCTCAACAAAGTAGATTTAGAGGGAACATACCTCAACATAATAAAGGCCATTATGAAAAGCCCATAGCTAACATCATCCTCAATTGGGAAAAACTGAGAGTTTTTCCTCTATGGTCACAAACAAGACAAGGATGTCCACTCTCACCATTGTCATTTAAAATAATACAGGAAGTCCCAGCCACAGCAATCAGACAACAAAAAGAAATAAAAAGCATCCAAACTGCAAGGGAGAGATCAAACTTTCACTATTTGCAAATGACATGATACTCTATATAGAACTGCTAGAACTGATAAATGATTTCAGTAAATTTACCTGATACAAAACAACATATAGAAATCTGTTGCATTTCTATACACAAAATCAAGGAATCAATCCCATTTACAATTGCACCAAAAACAGTAAGATACCTAGGAATAAACCTAACGAAAGAGGTAAAAAGATCTATTCTCTGAAAACTATAAAACACTGATGAAAGAAATTGAAGATGACACAAAGGAATGGAAAAGCATTCCATGGGCGTGCCCTGAAAGAACAAACACTGTTAAAATATCTATACCACACAAAGCAATCTACACATTTAGGGCAATCCCTATCAAAACACCAACAGCATTTTTCACAGAGCTAGAACAATCCTAAAATTTGTATGGAACCACAAAAGACCCTGAATAGCCAAAACAATCTTGAAAAAGAAAAGCAAAACTGGAGGCATCACAATTCTAGACTTCAAGTTATATTATAAATCTGTAGTGATCAAAACAGTATTGTACTGTTACAAAACTAGACACAAAGATCAATAGAACAGAAAACCCAGAAATGAAACCACAACTATATGGGCAATTAATCTTTAACAAAGCAGGAAAGAATATCCAATGTGAAAAAGACAATCTCTTCAACAAATGGTATTGGGAAAACTGGACAGCAACATGCAAAAGAATGAAACTGGACCACTTTCTGACACCACACACAAAAATAAATTCAAAACCTACATAAGTGATCTGAAACCATAAAAATCCTAGATGAGAACACAGGTAGTAACCTCTTTGACATTGGCCATAAACAGAAGCAAAAATAAACTATTGGGAATACGTCAAAATAAAAAGCTTCTGAACAGCGAAGGAAATAACCAACAAAACTAAAAGACAACTTATGGGATGGGAGAAGATATTTGCAAATGACCTATCTGAAAAAGGGTTAGTATCCAAAATATATAAAGAAGTTATAAAACTCCACCCCCCCAAAATGAATAATCCAATTTAAAAATGGGCAAAAGATATGAACAAACATTTCTCCAAAGAAGATGTACAGATGGCCAACAAACACATGGAAAAGAGGATTATCATCACGAATCATCAGGGAAATGCAAATCAAAAGTACAATGAGATATCACCTCACACCTGTCAGAATGGCTAAAATAAACAACACAAGAAACAACAGGTATTGGCAAGGATGTGGAGAAAGGGGAACCTTCTGCTGTAGGTGTGAATGCAAACTGCTACAGCCACTCTGGAAAACAGTATGGAGGTTCCTCAAAAAGTTAAAAATAGAAATGCCCTAGTATCCAGCAATTGCACTACTAGGTATTTACCCAAAGAATACAGGAACACTAACTCAAAAGGATACAAGCATCCTTATGTTTATAGCAGCATTATTTACAATAACCAAGAGACAGAAAGCAGACCAAGTGTCCATGGACTGATGAATGGATAAAGAAGATGTAGTATATATATATATATACACACACACACAATGGAACATTGCTTAGCCATAAAAACGACTGAAATCTTTCCATTTGTAATGAATGGAAATGAATGAGCTAGAAAGTATAAGGGTAACCAAAGTCAGTCAGAGGAAAGCAAATACCATATGATTTCACTCATAAGTGGAATTGAAGAACCAAACAAAGGAGCAAAGGGGAAAAAATAAGAAAGGGAGAAAGACAAATCAAGAACCAGACTCTCAACCATAGAGAACAATCTGATGGTTATCAGAGGGGAGATGGTTGGGGGATAGGTGAAATAGGAGATGGGGATTAAGGTGTGCACTTGTGATGAGCACTGGGTGATATATGAAAGTGTTAAATCACTATATTGAACACCTGAAACTAATATTACACTTTATGTTAACTGGAATTCAAATGAAAACTTAAAAAAAAGACAACTATATAAAGCATTAATTATTAGAATGTTGTAATAGGAATACACTAAAGACAAAAAAATTTTTGTTTTGAATGAAGTGTTACTGCCTTTTGGTCTGAACTGCCATCTTCTAGTAATTTGCCAAAATGACCAACACAAAGGGAAAGAGAAGAGGCACCCTCTGTATGTTCTCTAGGCCTTTTAGAAAACATGGAATTGTTCCTTTGGCCACATACATGCCAATCTACAAGAAAGGTGATGTAGACATCCAGGGAATGGGCACTCTTCAAGAAGTGCCTCATAAATGGTACCATGACAAAACTGGAAGAGTCTACAGTGTCACCCAGCATGCTGTTGGCATTGTAAACAGACAAGTGAAGGGCAAGTAGTTGTCCTTGGGCTGCAGATACAAAAACATAATGGTCCCATAGAAGAGTGACACTACCATGAGGTGGGAGGCACAGGTCCCAAAGGCCTTTTTCCTTCCTTCTGCTGAGCGCATTTTTACTACTGCCCTGGCGATGCACACATAAGTGGTCAGGATGATGGAGACAGGCATGCCTAGGATGATTAGCCGGGCAATAAACATTTTAGATTCCGTCGGGCCAGTATCCACACAGGAGAGTTTAACAATGATCAACAGTTCACAAAAGAAGTGGTCCACACGCCGGTTTCCACATCAAGGGAGCACCATAGCCATTGAGGACTGTAGAAAGGAATTGGCAAAACCAGAGGACCAGGAAGCTGCTGCCAGGAGGTGACACAGCCTGGGGTGCATGATAGAAGCATAGCGCAGAGGCCAGCAAACTGCAACATAGCGGTCTATTGCCATCACTGCAAGGAGCACACACTCAGTGGAGCCAAGTGCCAAGGCCACCCAGTACTGGACCATGCAGCCGGCATAGCTGATCTTCTTGTTGCCTCCCCACATGTTCACCAGCATCTGGGGCACAATGCTGGTGGTGAAGCAGAGGTCAAGCACAGAGAGGTTTCTAAGAAAGAAGTACATGGGTGTGTGGAGTCCAGTGTCCAGGATAGAAAGCAGGATGATGGCCACGTTGCCCACAAGGGTTATGATGTAGAATGTCAGGACAAAGAGGGAGAGAATCAGCTCTAACTCAGGCCACTCAGAGAAGCCCACTAAGATGAAATCCCCACTTGTGCTGTCATTAGCTGTTTCCATCTCCTCTTCAGCCCTATCACTGCACCCTCTGCAGTGGGATTTAAGAATAATAAGTGGGTAATTAATACACATAATGGATTTAAGGGACAGGGTGGTCCTTAGATGTGACCTAAATTCTACGTTTTTGTTTCCTCTTGTCCTTTCCATCTTATTTCCCCTGTGGTTGGATGAAAAGTCCTGCAAGTCCATGATGTCCACAGTAATAAATGTATCACAACCAATTTGTTATAAACATAAACAGCATCTAAGTTCACTAATTTGACAGCCCGATCCCATGAATACTAAAAACTCATAATGTCATTTAACATTCAGTCTTGTCCTCTCCCCAGCTAAGACTCCTTCCTGATGACCCCTTGTGCTTGAGAGAGGAGTTCTGGGCAGCTTCTCTCTCTCCCTGCCCCTTCCCTACCAGCATGTCAGCAGTGGCCATAGGGTCCTCCTGTTTGGGCCATGCATGGGGGGAGGGTTACAAAACAGTTCTTACTCTCCCAATCTGAGCCTAGGAGGTATTTAAAGAGCTGCCTCTTCTCTCATGGGAAAAGTTCAGGTTCTTAGAAGCCTCCTTACTGGGACAACAGGCCTGCAGATTCCCAGCCTGGGCTGGTGCATCTCCTCCTGTGAAGCTTACATTACCTTTTGTAGACTCTGCAGATCCAGCATTCTCTCCCAGCATTGTGCCACTTGATCCATTTGTCCTTCTGATGGCACTACTGGATTAGACTTGGGACAACCTTGCGCTAGCTCTCCCTTCACTGTGGCCCTCCTCCAACACAGACGAAGGTCCCTTTCATCATTTGTCTCAAAACCATTGCAGCAGCCAAGACTTTCTTGAATCCACCACTGTAATAGCTGTTGGCTCTTCTCTCATCCCCCAGAATTTCTGATTTGGTTCACTCTGCTCCCTTCCAATTAAAATATGCATTTACTAAAACGCCCAAGTAGCTCTTTTGAAGTCTCCCACCTGCACACCTATTGATGTGATGGGGCAGGTACTTCAAAACACCCTTTCCTGTTTGAAAGGGGTGGTTTCAGACTCAGACTACTGCTCAGTCCAAATGAATCTTCATGAATTCTCTCTCCTCTTCTCTACTCTCTCTCTCTCTCTCTCTCTTTTTTAAGATTTTATTTATTTGAGAGAGAGAGAGAGTGACCTGAGCCGAAGGCAGACACTTAACTGACTAAGCCACCCAGGCATCCTCCTCTCTACTCTCTTGACCTATTTAATTTGCCATGTGGAGGAAACTACTGTGAATGACTAGTCCGAGAATCATAAAACCATTTAAAAAATCATTTTCTTATAAATTCTACATATGATTGTATCTTTCACAACCTCTTTAACATTTGAGCCAAATATAAGGCAGCGAGATTCATTTTAAAGTACTGGTTCTTATGTACCAGAGGCAGTGGGACACTCAGTTTTGAGAGACAAAATTTTGTTGGACACCCACTTTTTTGGAGTAGCTTCTGTAGATACCTTTCAGGAAAATTGAGTGATAGTAAGGCAACAGATCTCAAATAAATGAGTTAGAGGGTAAAGTAATTTAAGCACTTGTTTTAGGCAGTAATTATAAATAAAGGTACCAAGAAAGAAACCAGAATTAGATAACAAAATTCACTCTATTTGAATAGAAGTTAAAGGAGAAATCAAATAAGCAAAAGGTTATTTCCATCTGTCATTAATAATTTCCACCTTGATTCTTTCTGTGACTTCTCAAGTTGTCCCTCTTCTGTTAAACAGAAATACTTCATAGGATTGTCTTCAAGATAGATTGCCACTGACTTCAGTAAGTTTTGAGATATCCAGGTCTTTCAAATTGTATTTTCCCCTTCATTAATCATATTGAATTAAGAAAGACTTTTTCTTAGTGATACTAGCTCCTCCTTGCAACAGTATCTTATCTCTCTATTGGTATGCAGGTTATTAACTGCACTCTTCATGCCTTTGGACTGAGCATATTGAGATGGTAAGTGTGGGGCACTGGTGTATATACAATGCTCTTTGTGTCTTTGTTTACAATCAGTTTGCTTCATTAGAACCAATGTTTAAACAAATTTGATAGGGAAGGATTTATATAATGGAAGGGTGAATAATTTTTTTACTAATTTATGCTTATATTTAAAAACTCACAATGAAAATTAAAGCAAGAAGGTGAGAAGCTAGGGGAAGGAAAATTGGGAGTGATTTGGGATTGCACAGAAGCAAGGGGGATACACACGGGATGTAATGGGAGAGCCAGTTTATAAGTGAAATATTGGTTTCTCAGACACCCTGGGGACAGAGATCAGAGATGTGACAATGGAAAAAGAAGAGTGTCTCTTGTCCATTATTAAATCTCCATCAGTTGTCAAATGTCTGGCAAGTGACAAGTATATAGTCAGTTAATATCTGTCCAAAGATCTCAAGTATGTGACCTTTGAACCAAAACTAGAAACTCATATTTTGTTTGCCTCACATAAAACTTTTAAAATTGTGGGATTTTATTTTTTAATTATATTTTCTAGTACCTCATTTAAAAATTGGTGACCAGTAGCACCAAGCCAATATTTATATAAGATGCTAATTTGCTGGGTGTAAATTTTAAGCAGACATTCCTCTCCAGTTCCCAGTCTTCACTACTGTCCATCTCCCCACCCCACCCTGCCTCACACAACCACCTTACCCCGTCTACTGTCTGTGGCCATTTGAGATTGAACTCCATACATCCATTGCCTAAATCAAAGTCTTGCCATCATGTGACTCTATGGCTCCATCAACTCCAGACCCCGTGAAGACTCTGCAGGTTCCTATGCATTTGATTGCAAATTATTTCATGTTCTTCCTGGAAGCGGGGTCGGCATATATTATACATCTGAGCAATATGAACTTGGCAAACAGAAACATGGGACAAAAGCCCATATACAGGTGGAGAAAACTCAATTCATTTGTTTTGACCACTTTGAAGTCTTTAAATATTATAAGAGCCAGCTGTAAGAAAAATAATCTGACAGCTGTTTTTTACTTTTTTATATCATGGTAATTGATCCACAAAATGAACTATCACACAGAATCTCTCTCATAGGAAACTGTTCAGATTCTCCATGGGGAGAATAAGGAGATAAGAGGAAAGTGGTAATGGTGAAGAGAAAAGGATTAATTGGAATAAGAGGAATGACTTCATCAGGGAGTTGGACAGGTTTCCTAAAATTTGATAAAGGAAAGAATCAATGATATTAAACTCATCACAATCAATGATGGATGAGTTCACTAAGTGATTCCTATTTGAATTGACTCAGAGAACTTGAACAGGCTATAATGTAGAGTCTAGAGCATTAAACATGAAATCAAGAGGACTTTGGCTCAACCACTTACTACATGTGTAAACTTGGAAAGGTCTTTAACTTTTGTGGGTCTTGGTTTACTCATCTGTAATATGAAAATAACAATATCATAATATTTTTTCATAGGGCCATCTTGAAAATCAAAAAGATTATATACATGAACATTAAACTGTTATCTACTCGACAATTAATAAAATGGAATAAGAGGAATAATGGTAACATTTCTCAAGCTTGCAATCTACAAAGGGCTTTATGTAAATTGCCTCCTCTTATATTCATATGTAATCTCTGAACTTGTTATCATTATTGTCCCATTTTACAAAATAGAAAACTAAAGCCTATGGTAACTTAGTCCTAAAGCCTAGTCCACATCCCCAATATATGGTAGAACTAGGACTCAAAGTCAGAACTCACTGGTTCCAAAGTTCATGAACACTAAACTATCATACAGTAGTGCTGGTATTATTGTAGGTGGCTATGCATATAATCCCTCTGTAGTTATCGCTCCCAATGCCTGGCACATACAAGGCACTTTACTGAGTGCAGAGTGAAGGGAAGAGCTGCCGGTTATTCAACAAAACTATTGCCAATCCTGACCACTCAGGATTGTAGAAAGAGGGGAGGAAAGATCAAGAGTTCAACATCAGGTGTCATCTTTATTCGCTGAAGTGTCCTTTAATTAAAAAACAACAATGGGGGCACCTGGGTGGCACAGCAGTTAAGCGTCTGCCTTCGGCTCAGGGCGTGATCCCGGCGTTATGGGATTGAGCCACATCAGGCTCCTCCGCTATGAGCCTGCTTCTTCCTCTCCCACTCCCCCTGCTTGTGTTCCCTCTCTCGCTGTCTGTCTCTATCTCTGTCAAATAAATAAATAAAATCTTAAAAAAAAAAAACAACAATGATGACAACAACAACTTCTAGAACCTTAAAAGCATTAATGATCCAGTTTTATGCCAGTGTAGAAAGTCTAATTTGGGCACTCATGAGAACTATGTCTTGGCTTTTCAGTCCTTCCCAGCTACAACCCTGCATCCAGAGAGATTGAAGGAAAAGAAACAATACTCACCTTCACACACATTTTTCAGTCTGATGCGTTAAAAGTCATGTTCTTGTCAAGCTCTTTAGCATCCACTTAAAGACCTACTGTGTGCAAGAAATCTGAATTCTTGGGTAGAGACGGGAAGCAATGCTAGGGCTCTCTCAGACACACAGGTCTCATCTCCCTACTATAAATAAAGTAACTGCCAAAGCAGCAAGATGCAGAACTGAGTATTCTCCTTGCCAAGACTATCAATCCTTCAGACTGAATAAAACTTATCTGCCACAACAGCACGTTAGGACCAAAGACACAAAGTGGGATTTGGCAAAAACTGCCAGCACTTTCCTTTGCTTCTCTTCCTATTACTCTTCTCTGCTTTAGCCCACAAACTATATGGCTTTGTCCTGCTCTCAGAAATGCTTATATGCACCCAAATCCTGTCCTCATCCTCTTCTCATTTCCCTCCCAGGAGTGGGAAAAGACATTATTCTGAGTCTTTGAAAAAGGAGTGGGTGGGGAATGGATCAAGGGTAATGTATATCTAGTATACCTAGAGTTTCTATCAGCTAAATCAGTTTCTGGCACTTCTCAGCTGAAAGCCTGTCCATTGTGCGCAAAGACCCAGAAGACGTTGATTTAACGTGGTGGCTGGGAGTTCTTTCTCCTTGTTCAAAAGACTTAGTTTGTAGTTGCAGGCAGCTTTTATAGTAAGTACCCAAGGAGCTTTGAGAAGTGTGATGACCCCATGTTTCCCATCCACTGCAACCTTCACTTGTTTACTCTGCAGAAACATCTCTGAAGAAAGAGCCCCTAAGTGATCAATTACTGTGAGATAGTGAGAGGCCCTGGGGAGAAGGGATAAGTAGTGAAGAGGATAAACTTACTGAGGCACTAAAGTCTGTTGCTCCACATGTCCTCTGAAGTTTAAAAATATCTAGTTCATAAATGTGATCCTCTCAATTGATGCAGAAAAAGCATTTGACAAAATACAGCATCCTTTCCTGATTAAAACCCCAGAGTGTAGGAATAGAGGGTACATTTCTCAATCTCATAAAAGCCATCTATGAAAAGCCTACTGCAAGCATTATTCTCAATGGGGAAAAGCTGGAAGCCTTTCCCTTAAGATCAGGAACACGACAAGGATGCCCACTCTCGCCACTATTATTCAACATAGTACTAGAAGTCCTTGCAACAGCAATCAGAAGACAAAAAGGGATCAAAGGTATCCAAATCGGCAAAGAAGAAGTCAAACTGTCTCTCTTTGCAGATGACATGATACTCTATATGGAAAACCCAAAGGAATCCACTCCCAAACTATTAGAAGTTATAGAACAATTCAGTAAGGTGGCAGGATACAAAATCAATGCCCAGAAATCAGTTGCATTTCTATACACGAATAACGAGACTGAAGAAAGAGAAATTAGGGAATCCATCCCATTTACAATAACACCAAAAACCATACGTTACCTTGGAATTAACTTAACCAGAGACGTAAAGGACCTATATGCTAGAAACTATAGATCACTTTTGAAAGATATTGAGGAAGACATAAAAAGATGGAAAAATATTCCATGCTCATGGATTGGAAGAATTAACATAGTTAAAATGTCCATACTACCCAGAGCAATCTACACTTTCAATGCTATCCCGATCAAAATACCGAGGACATTTTTCAAAGAACTGGAACAAATAGTCCTTAAATTTGTATGGAACCAGAAAAGGCCCCGAATCTCCAAGGAACTGTTGAAAAGGAAAAACAAAGCTGGGGGCATCACAATGCCGGATTTCGAGCTGTACTACAAAGCTGTGATCACAAAGACAGCATGGTACTGGCACAAAAACAGACACATCGACCAATGGAACAGAATAGAGAACCCAGAAATGGACCCTCGGCTCTTTGGGCAACTAATCTTTGATAAAGCAGGAAAAAACATCCGGTGGAAAAAAGACAGTCTCTTCAATAAATGGTGCTGGGAAAATTGGACAGCTACATGCAAAAGAATGAAACTTGACCACTCTCTCACACCATACACAAAAATAAACTCCAAATGGATGAAAGACCTCAATGTGAGACAGGAATCCATCAAAATTCTAGAGGAGAACATAGGCAACAACTTCTATGACATCGGCCAGAGCAACCTTTTTCACGACACATCTCCAAAGGCAAGAGAAATAAAAGATAAAATGAACTTATGGGACTTTATCAGGATAAAGAGCTTCTGCACAGCCAAGGAAACAGTCAAAAAAACTAAGAGACAGCCCACGGAATGGGAGAATATATTTGCAAAGGACACCACAGATAAAGGACTGGTATCCAAGATCTACAAAGAACTTCTCAAACTCAATACACGAGAAACAAATAAACAAATCATAAAATGGGCAGAAGATATGAACAGACACTTTTCCAATGAAGACATACAAATGGCTAACAGACACATGAAAAAATGTTCAAAATCATTAGCCATCAGGGAAATTCAAATCAAAACCACACTGAGATACCACCTTACGCCAGTTAGAATGGCAAAGATAGACAAGGCAAGAAACAACAATTGTTGGAGAGGATGTGGAGAAAGGGGATCCCTCCTACATTGTTGGTGGGAATGCAAGTTGGTACAGCCACTCTGGAAAACAGTGTGGAGGTCCCTTAAAAAGTTAAAAATTGAACTACCCTATGACCCAGCCATTGCACTACTGGGTGTTTACCCCAAAGATACAGACGTAGTAAAGAGAAGGGCCATATGCACCCCAATGTTCATAGCTGCATTGTCCACAATAGCCAAATCATGGAAGGAGCCGAGATGCCCTTCAACAGATGACTGGATTAAGAAGCTGTGGTCCATATATACAATGGAATATTACTCAGCTATCAGAAAGAACGAATTCTCAACATTTGCTGCAACATGGACGGCACTGGAGGAGATAATGCTAAGTGAAATAAGTCAAGCAGAGAAAGACAATTATCATATGATTTCTCTCATCTATGGAACATAAGAACTAGGAGGATCGGTAGGGGAAGAAAGGGATAAAGAAAAGGGGGGTAATCAGAAGGGGGAATGAAACATGAGAGACTATGGACTATGAGAAACAAACTGAAGACTTCAGAGGGGAGGGGGTGGGGGAATGGGATAGACTGGTGATGGGTAGTAAGGAGGGCACGTATTGCATGGTGCACTGGGTGTTATACGCAACTAATGAAGCATCAAACTTCACATCGGAATCTGGGGATGTACTGTATGGTGATTAACATAATATAATAAAATAAAATTAAAAAAAAATAAATGTGTTATTAAATGCTTAGCAGTATTTATACAGTTCCCAGAATTTTAGTAGTCTTAATAGAAGGAAGAATAACTAGACACTGTTGGAGAACAGAAGAAAAGGAAGAACCAGAAATTAAATGAGGCAGACTCCTTATTTGTAAGAACTTGTCTTTTTTTTACTACTACTATTAAGAAGTATGATACTTATAGCAGTGATTTTTGGCTGAATTTACACAAATAAGATAGTTTGAGGGAGAAACAATAAAATAAACCTGGGCTAAAAAATGTTTTCTGTTACATCCTTCAATTTACCCAATAAAAATTAGTATACCTTCATTACCATACAATAATTTCCTCTGGATTGAGACTAGGGGAGTAGTATTCACTCACTATGCAGACATCTAGTTTTTAAAAATTTAGCTGGATTCAGTCAACTAATATTTTCAGTTTAAAACATAAAAGGCCCAGCTATACATTGACTTACTATGTAATCCAGCAATCACGGTACTAGGTATTTACCAGATTTCAAACTTTATGCCCACACAAAAACCATGTGATTGCTGATACCAGTGCTTTTTTTTTAAAGATTTTATTTATTTATTTGACACAGAGAGAGAGAGCACAATCAGAGGGAGTGACAGGCAGAGGGAGAAGCATGTTCCCCATTGAGCAGGGAGCCCGATATGGGACTCAATCCCAGGACCCTGAGATCATCACCTGAGCCAAAGGCAGACGCTTAGCCAACTGAGCCACCCATGCATCCCTGTTGCTACCGGTTTTATTGACAACCCTCCAAAATGAGAAGTGTGCAAGATGTCCTTCAATAGGTGAATGATAAAGTGGTACATCTGTACAGTGGAATACCATTCAGCAATTTTTTTAAAAGGCTACCAAGCAAAGAAATGGATGAAGCTTAAGTTCATATTTTTAAGTAAAAGAAGCCAGTCGACATTAAATTCTCAAAGCAGGCTCTCACCATGAAATGGAAGTCTTCTCCTCATGGAATCTTCAGATGCAGCAAAATGTCTGGGTGTGGCAACCATAATTACTTTATAAGATGAGAGGTCTTAATCCTAGTAAAAGCAGCTCAGAATTTGGGAATTCTGCTGTTACTGTGGATCAGCATCAAAGGGCAGAGGGTTGGGTAACTGCAGAGAAGATGCTAATGCCCTGCCAAGTAAGATTCTTGTGTAAATACCAAGAGTTCAATGAAGAAAGACTTGCCTATAGAAATAAAAACAGAACATGCCACAAGGCAGAGGATCCTTTGTGACGCTTTCTTCTTTGAGAAGGATATCTGTGTGTGCTTGCTCTTGCTCATGTCTTGAATTTTCTTTCCGTGTTTGTACAAGAGAATCATCCTACAGACACTGGTCCAGACCATGAAGAACATAAAGAGGAAATCACAAATAACTATGCTTCTCATAAATTGAACATTATTCCCTGCTGGCATTTAAGACTTCCTGATAACAACACCCAACAAGAGATGTTTATATCCGTGCTATTTTGTATGTCTGAGATATCAATTAGCATGTTGATAGTCCAAAACAAGAGAAACAAGGGGAAAATGAAAATAAAAACAGATGCTTTGGTTTGATCTCTGCTCAGTGGAAGTTGCTGGGACTGGAATATATTCAATAAATATGTTGGGCAGATAGAAAGTTCCTTTGCCTCTTGGGAAATTTACATTATACCCATCATCCAGAATATTTTTTAGTCTAAAAGAACACTTTGTCTCTGGGTTCTTCTAAAATTTTAATTAACATATTAGCCAAAGTCCACATAATCTCATCTGTGGACTTCTTTGTTAAGCACAAATTAGTAAGTTCTTAGTATAGGTCATAAGCATCAACGAGTTACCCCATCAAAACTATGTAATTTTATAACAAAATTCTGAATATCACATCCCTGAAAATCATTTTTGTGGTGAGGGTGTTAGAAAGGAAGTAAAAAACTGAAAAATAACAAAATACTTAAAACAGGATAAGTATTTGTCGGAAATAATGAATACAGACTTCTGCTTCTGGCTGTGATAAGAGTAATTTTAGAAGAACAATACTGTAACCCAGGAAAACTAAAAATTAAACAAACAAAACAAATCTTTGAGGAAACTGTTCATGACCAGGATTTGAAAAACCCAGATCATAGAGTAGAAAGAACTGCATGGTTGTGGTCTAACAATTTATGAGAAAATCTTCCCCATGGGAATTATTACAACCATTGACATGAGACAAAAACTATGAATGTATTGAAAACCTTTTCCAAGGAATAGAGAAACCAGAAGAGCTTTTGATGACCTCATGGGACCAAAGAGACAAATTGGAGGTTAATCTCCTAAGAAAGCCAGGATTTGAGTGGAAAGGTTCCAAAGAGTGAGAAGGCCCTGAAAAATAATTCATATTTTCCCTAAGGAATCAATCAGTTCTTGCAATGTTTATGGAAAGAGACTAAGAAGCTAAGTAGAAAGTAACTAAACAATTGAGAATAATGTTTGCCATTTCCATGGTACCTCAGAAATTAAATTTTCAGTTCAGTATTTGTTAAAGAGAAGGGACTTACTTTAAGAGTCTGATTTTTGTCCCTTTTTTTGGTTTGTTCATTTGTTTTCTTTCTTAAATACCACATATGAGGGAAATCCTATGGTATTCATCTTTCTCTGGCTGACTTATTTCACTAACACTATCTAAGTCTATCCATGTTTTTAAAAAACTCTTAGTTTCAAACCTAGGAATGGAAAACCAGTTGATCTGGTTTTAACTAGCTTACCCAAAGCATATTGAACTATGATGATCAAAGGAAATTAACACAAACTTTTAGAGAATAAAATAAATTATGTTCTCTACATTTGCAAAACACCTTATTTTGATTGTTATAACCTTAAACAGCTTAGTTATCCCAATTGATTCAATAAATAAACATCTGTAACTTTACCTTACTTGAAGTTTCTCAACAATACTTGACCACAGAAAGCCCTGTAATTGTACTACTTACTAATGCAAAATGGGGCGCCTGGGTAGTGCAGTCGTTAAGTGTCTGCCTTCGCCTCAGGGCGTGATCCCGCGTTCTGGGATCAAGCCCCACATCAGGCTCCTCTGCTGGGAGCCTGCTTCTTCCTCTCCCACTCCCCCTGCTTGTGTTCCCTCTCTCGCTGGCTGTCTCTCTGTCAAATAAATAAATAAAATCTTTAAAAAAAAATTTGTCCTATTAAAAAAAAGAAATGGTAGTTGCACTAAATGCATAGATTGCTTTGGATAGAATAGGCATTTTAACAATATTTGTTCTTCATGAGCATGGACTATCTTTCTGTTTCTTTGTGTCCTCTTCAATTTCTCTCATCAGTGCTTTATAGTTTTCAGAGTACAGGTTTTTCACCACTTTGGTTAAGTTTATTTGTAAGTATCTTATTGTTTTTTTGTGCAATTATAAATGGGATTGATTCCTTAATTTCTTTTCTACTTCTTCACTATTGGTTTATAGAAATGCAAGAGATTCCTATATGCTGATTTTGTATCCTGTGACTTTACTAAATTTGTGTATCATTTCTAGTAATTTTTTGGTGGAGTTTTTCAGGTTTTCTATATACAGTATCATGTCATCTGCAAATAGTGAAAGTTTAACTTCTCCCTTGCCATTTTGGATGCATTTTATCTCTTTGTGTTGTCTGATTGCTATGGATAGGACTTCCAATACTGCGTTAAATAACAGTGGTGAGAATGGACATCCCTGTCTTGTTTCTGACCATAGAGGAAAAGCTCTCAGTTTTTCCCCATTGAGTTTGATGTTAGCTGTGTGCTTTTCATAGATGGCCCATGTTATGTTGAAATATGTTCCCTTTCACCCTACTTTGTTGAAGATTTTTATCATGAATGGGTGTTGTACTTTATCAAATGCTTTTTCTGCATCTGTTAAAACCTCTACTGCTGAAAGCAATCTACAGATTTTATTCAATCTCAATCAAAATACCAACAACAGTTTTTACAGAGCTAGAACAAACAATCCTAAAATTTGTATGGAACCCCAAAAGACCCTGAATAGCCAAAGCAATCTTGAAAAAAAGAAAGGAAAGCTGGAGGCATTACAAATCCAGGCTTCAAGTTAGGTTACAAAGCTATAGTGATCAAAACAGTAATGGTACTGGCACCAAAATAGACACATAGATCAATGGAATCAAACAGAAAACCCAAAAGTGAACCCACAGCTACACGGTCAATTAATCTTCAACAAAGCAGGAAAGAATAACCACTGGCGGGGGGGGGGATGTCTCTTCAACAAATGGTATTGGGAAAACTGGACAACAACATTCAAAAGAATGGAACTGGACCCCTCTGACACCATACACAAAAATAAATTCAAAATTGATTAAAGATATAAATATGAGACCTGAAACTATAAAAATCCTAGAAAATAAAATAGGCAGTAACTTCTCTGACATCAGCCATAGTGACTTCTTTACAGATATGTCTCCTGAGGCAAGGGAAACAAAAGCAAAAAAAAAAAAAAAACTATTGCAACTTCATCAAAATAAAAAGCTTCTCCACAGCAAAATAAACAACCAACAAAACAAAAAAGCAACCTATGGGATGGGAGAAGATTTTTGCAAATGGCATATCTGGTAAAGGGTTAGTATCCAAAATATATAAAACTTATAAAACTCAACCCCCCAAAATGAATAATCCAATTTAAAAATTGCCAAAGGCATGAATAAACATTTTTCCAAATCAATAGCACAAGAAACAACAGGTGTTAACAAGGATGTGGAGAAAAAGGAACCCGTCTTGCACTGTGCTGGGAATGCAACCTGGTGCAATCACTCTGGAAAACATTATGGAGATCTCTTGAAAAGTTAAAAATAGAACTACCTTATGCTTCAGAAATTATACTACTAGGTATTTACCCAAAGAATACAAAAATAGTAATTCAAAGGGATACATGCACCCCAATGTTTATAGCAGCATTATCTACAATAGCCAAACAATAGAAACAGCTCAAGTGTCCATTATTGACTGATGAATGGATAAAGAAGATGTGGTATAAATATATATACAATGGAATATTACTAAGCCATAAAAAATGAATGAAATCTTGACATTTGCAATGATGTGGGTAGATCTAGAGAGTATTATGCTAAGGGAAATAAGTCAGTCAGAGAAAGACAAAAAACATATGATTTCACTTATAAGTGGAATTTAAGAAACAAAACAAATGATCAAAGGGGGGAAATGAGAGAAGAAACAGACTCTTGCTTATAGAGAACAAACTGAGGGTTGCTAGAGGGGAGAGGGGTGGGGGAGGGTTAGATGGGTGAGGTGTATTAAGGAGTGCACTTGTGATAAGCACTGGATGTTTTATGTAAGTGATGAATCACTAAATTATACACATGAAACTAACTATGTTAACTAATGAATTTAAATAAAAACTCGGAAGAAAAAGAAAATTCAAAAATAAAGAAAAACATTGGTAGGATAAACAAAATTCAAGAGAGTGGTTACTTTTGGGATTGGGCTTTAGGGTTGGGATGCAAAGGGAATATGATCAGGAAGGATAATAATGGGTATTTCATCTGGAACTGCATGTTTTTCATTCTAAGAAGTTAGACAATGATGTATAGTTGTTTCATTAGATAGAGTTCTCTAGAGAAACAGAATCAATAGGATATTTGTCTGTGTGTGTGTGTACATTCATATATAAAAAGATTTATTATAAGGTATTATATCACATGATTATGGAGGCTGAGAAGTCCACTGATCTACTGTCTGCAAGCTGGAAACCCAGGAAACCACTGGCATAGTTTGAAGATCTGAAAGACAGAGTCAATAATGTAGATGCCTGTCCAAGTCTGAAGGCACCAGAATCAGCAGCTCTAAGTGCAAAAAAACTGATATCCCAGCTCAGTAGTCAGGTAGAGCAAGTTCAACATTTTCCACCTTTTTGTTCTATTCAGGCTCCCACCCACACTGGGGAGGGCCACCAACTTTACTCAGCCAACCAATTAAAATGCTAATCTCTTCCAGGGATACCCTCATGGACACACCCAGAAATAATATTTAACCAGATACCTGGGCATCCCTTAGTTCACTCAAGTCAACATATAAAATTAACCATTACAGGTGTTTCCTCTTTATAACTTTTGTCAGTCTGAAATATTTTATGATTAATAAACATTAAAACATTTCCTTCAATTTATCTACATTTTCAGAATATTCTTCCCTTTTTATTAACCCATTTATTTTAATTTATTTTCACTGAAATATAACTGACATGTAACATGGTGCTTTTTTGTGTTTTATCCATCTTATTCTCCTAAGAACACTTGACCATAAGGAGTATTACTATTCTTATTACATATAAAAATGCTAAGGTTCAGAGGTTGAAAAGGACAGCTTATGAAGACCCAGGTCCCCCTTGCAATATCAGGTAGTGTCAGAAGAACCTTGGTTCTGCCATCCCCTAGTTCTAACTCAGGTGGGAAGACTGAGTCCAACAGAGGGAGAAGCCCTACCTAGAACCAGGTGCTTAGCCTCCAGCCCATGTTGATCCCAGCTTAAGCATCATGGAGTAACCCACCTACACTTCAATGATGGGGTAGTGTGGCTTTGGCCAAAGGTAGAGTCACGTGGGGGGCTGAGGGCACTAATGACAGTCCCTGGAGACATAAAGCTCCCACCTGGAGAGATGAGTGACCTACCTGAGCCCTTTGAATTCAGGGCTCCTTGCTTCAAAAATTTGTCTGGGTGAAGACAGAGCTCAAAGTGGGTGGGACCAGTCTCCCAGTGCTGACTCATCATTAGCTCACAGACTCATGTCTTGTCACCACTTTTAGCTACCAGCAAAAGGTCTGCTGATCCCCAGACACAGCATCGTGTCTGACTAGCCCACTTTGGGTATGGCCTGTATCTTCCCATTATCTTACAGCATCTTTTCTTATAACTACCATTAACTCCAGCACAGTGTCTGCTAATACCCAATAGCTTAGCACTCTGTTAGACCTTGGCTCCTGAACACTGTGCCCAGAGTCCTGACATCCTTGGCCTGTGACCAAGGTCCCACCCTGTGGACAATGCCCTCAGCATTGGCTCAGCAACTCACTTTATCCCAACTTGGCTTGGTGCCAAGTGAACACCTCTTTCAGATAAAAATTTTGAATCTGCCATCCCTGAAATGATATTTCTGTAACATCTTGATTACAAGCCTAATTCTGGCCTTTGCCCAAGCATGTTGGAGAAAGAGGCAGAAGGTAAGAAAATACTCCTTTCAGGGCTTTCCTCCCCTGACCACATCAGCAATAAGAACTCTCAGCAGGGTCACCGGGGGTGGCTCAGTTGGTTAAGCTTCTAACTCTGGTTTTGGCTCAGATCATGATTTCAGGGTTGCGGAATCTAGCCTTGCATGGGGCTCCGTGCTCAGTGGGAAGTTCACTTGAGATTCTTTCCCTCTGCCCTCCCTTTACCCCCCCATAAATAAATAAATTAAAAAAAAAAAACCCTCCCAGCGTTAATCCTCAGCAGACCTCCAATCACCACTCACTGGCTTTTATGAGTCTCTTCCTGGGAACACAGGAGACCACATCTGAAGCCCCTGCAGCCAGCCTGGCCATGTGACTAATTTTGGCCAATGGGCTTTAAGCATAGTGTTGGGTGTCTCTCCTGGGCCATCACTTGGGTAAATACAAAGATGATGAATGACCTAAGCATCATGGCAGTGTGAGTTGCTTCCTGTGTCTCTCTTCTTTAATTTACAGCTACTAAGTCATACATAACCCAACAAAGGTTCCTCTCCATAACATGCCAGGACCTTGGAGATATTCATACATCTGTACATTAGAAGGTGGGGGAGGGGAGGTGAATGGGGAGATGGCGTAACTGGGTGATGGGCCTTAAGGAGGGCACTTGATGTAATGAGTGTTGTAGGAAAGACATTAGGGTTCGAAGCTGATGAATTCCTGAGACATCTTTGGTGCAAAAAGGTCATTAAAGCACAGGGACAGGACCTATGGGCAGAAAGAGCTTCAAGTTGGGAAGGGGTTAGGGAGAGTATAAGTCCCTAAGGAATTTTAGAAGCAAGGTTTCCAGGACCTTGAGGAGGCTAGCTATTGTTGGGAAAAGGTCATTTATTAGTGCTATAAAACCTTAGGCATGAGCCCCTTCAGATGTGTATCAGTGGGGTATGCTTGGGGGATGATTGTCAACATATATCTTGGGGGGGTTAGAGATAAAGGAAATTTCTAAAGGAATTTTTATATGTTAATGAGGCTTATAGGAAAGAGGGGGAAGGGGGGTTTCCGGCTAGGATTGCCTTTTGCCCTTAGCAAAGTGTCAACACTGAGGCAATTGAGTCCCTAGAGGAATGTCACTCTGCCTGTTTCAAAGACTTGTCAATGGGCTGTAGGTAGTAAGGAAATTTAATAATTTAATAATTTTTCTTCTGTCTTTGTTTCCCACATCAATGAGCACTGATTGTTATATGTAACTGTTATATGCAAACTAAACACTACCTCTGAAACTAATAGTACACTATATGGTAATTAAATTGAAATTAAATAAAAAATTAAATAAATAAATAAAATAGCTAGAAGGTGGGTACATTGGATCTCATGAAGGCAGCCGAACTGGAGGAGCAGCGACAGGAGCCACCATGACTCCAGTACTCCAGCAATAGTGATACTCATGACCCCTGCCCTTTCCCCAAGCAGCAACCCTTGCAGCAACAGCGCCTGCCACCCAGAAGGCACAAGCGGTGACTGTACATACACCAGTGACACCTCCGCCAGAGGGCGTGGAGGGTAGGAAATGCAGGCTCCCAAATACAGAGCTAGAGGGCAGATTGCGGACGAAAACCCAAAATCTTGTGCTATAGTGCCACCTGCTAGCAAACAGAAGAAAGGCCTCTAACTGCTAACCTGCTGAACTGCTAGAATCAAAGTAAACAAAGCTTTACCTAAGTAAAAACGGTGCTCACTATTTCAAATGCACTGGCAGAGGCACCTCTACCTCAACCAACACCATGAGAAATCACAGTAATATTGTACCACAAAAAGAAAATGAAAATTATCCAGCAACCAAACTCAAAGTCACAGAATATTGGGATCTGATATAGTACTAAAAATAGCTTTTATGAAGAAATTGAATGAGCTACACGAAAACCCAGAAAGGCAGTTCAGTGAACTCAGAAATAAATTAATGAACAGGAGTACCTTACCAAAGAGATTGAAATTCCAAAGAACCAAACACTAAAGAGTACACTTATAATGATGAGCACTGAGTAATGTATAGAATTGTTGAATCACTATATTGTACACCTGTAACTAATATAACACTGTATGTTAACTGATAATGGGAAACAAAGGCAGAAGGAACATTCCTCCAGGAAACTCCCCATCTTAATGTTTGTTCCTGCTTTGCCAGAGGGAAAAACAACCTTAACTTGACAATACCTAGTCCTTCAATATGTTGTGAGTCTTCTTTAGCATATGATAAAGTCCTTTTGGAAACTTCGTTTTGTCTTTACCTCTCCCAACTCCAAAGTGAATAATAAGGTACTCTTCACAACCCTGTGCAGTTTCTCTTTCTGCCCACAGGTCCTGTCCCTGTGCTTTAATAAAACCAACTTTTTGCACCAAAGACCTCTCAAGAGTTCTTTCTTGGTCATCAACTCCGAACCCCACCACTGCAACCACATCATTAACTGCACTGGAATTAAAATAAAAAACAATAATAATAATAATAATAACAATAACAATAATTCTGGAGCTGAATAATTCAATAAATGAGATAAAGAATGCATTCAAAAGTGCAGTAGAGCAAATCAGATGGAAGAGAGAAAAAATGATCTAGAAGATAAGAATCTAGAAATGATTCAGGAGGAAGAAGAGAGAGATTTCAAAGAGGTGAAGAAACCGTATAAGAGCTATTGGACTCCATTAGGAGAGCTATCAGAAAAATAATGGGTATACCTGATGTAGGAAAGATGTTAGGGTTCAAAGCCGATGGCCAAGAAAGAATTCTTGGGACACCTTTGGTGCAAAAAGGTGATTTTATTAAAGCACGGGGACAGGACCCGTGGGCAGAAAGAGCTGCTCCGGAGTCAAGAGGAATGGCCTATTATATACTTTCAAGTTGGGAAGGGGTTAGGGATAGCGTTAAGTGTCTAAGGAATTTTGGAAGCAAGTTTTCCAGGACCTTGAGGGTGCTAGCTATTGTTGAGAAAAGGTCATTTATTACTGCTATAAAACCTTAGGCATGAGACCCTTCAGATGTGTATTGGTGAGCTGTATGCTTGGAGGATGATTGCCAACACATATCTTGGGGGTTTCTAAAGGAATTTTTATATGTTAATGAGGCTTACAGGAAGGAGGGGGAAGGGGGTTTCAGGCTAGGATTGCCTTTTGCCCTTAGCAAAGGGTCAATGTTGAGGCAGTTGAGTCCCTAGCGGAATGTCACTCTGCCTGTTTCAAGGACTTGTCAGTGGGCATTAAGTAGTAAGGAAATTTAATAATTTTTCTTCTGCTTTTGTTTCCCACATCATACCTACCAGAAGAAGAGAAGTAGAAGGGGGCTATCCTTTTGGGAAACATCCTAAAATATGTGTGGAACTACAAAAAACTACAAATAGCCACAGCAATTCTAACAAAAAAAAAAGAACGGCAGGGGTGGGGAGAAGCTAAGATGGGGACTGAGTAGGAGGACCCTCGGCTCCTCTCCTCCCTCTAATACAAATAGATAACTATCAAATCATTCTAAATACCCCAGAAATCAACTAGAAGACTGACAGAAACTCCACAACCAAAGGAAGAGAAGAAGTCACATCAAAGACATTAAGAAGTGCAGAGCCTTGGTTTGGGGGAGAAATGGATCCCCGGTGCTGTGGAGGAGAGAGAGCCAAGGTCACAGAGAAAGGGGAGAGAGACAGAGACACAGAAAGAGGGGCACACAGTGGAATGCACAGAAGAACATTTCCCCAGAGCCATTGGCTGGGAAAACTCGAAGAGCTGCTTTTCATGAGTTCTTGCAACTACCAGGGCTTAAACACTGGAGTTTTAAAGGTCAGTTGGCTTTCCTGGGATAGAGCCCTAAGAGTGCTATCCTGTTCCTGGAGGGAAGGCAGGCACACAATGTGCGCAGACAGCCTGGAAACAAAGATCTAAAGAATGCCTGGGGCACACAAAGGGAAGATTTCTGCTGCTGTTGGAGTGCCTCCCTGAGAGTCAACTTTCACAAGAGATGCCTCTCTGGTGACAAAAGAGCCAGGAGGCACAATTTCCCTCCCCCACCACTCAGCATAAACACAGAGCCACCTGCTGAAAATAGCACAGCATGACACTGGCTGCTGAACTTGGCTTACACCAAGCCCAGCCCCCTGCTTTCTGGCAAGTCTGCCTTTTTCAGACAAGCCTGCCTAAGGCTCAGCAGAGCAGGCCCCTCCCCCAGAAATCCAGCACAGGCCCTTGGCCACACCACATCCCTAAAGCCTATAGTTTTAAAAAGTCAGCGGGTGTGGCTGGGTTAAAGCCCTGAGGTCCCTGAGCTGTTCCTAGAGAAAAGGCAGGCAAACAACCCAGAGGCAGGCAGTGTGGAAACAGCTATTTGCAAAACACCTGGGACACACAGAGGGGAGATTATTCACTCTCTCAGAGTGCTTCCCTGAGGAGCAACAATCAGGGAGATGCCTCTCCAGGGACAAAGGAGCCAGCTGGTGCCATTTGCCTCCCCCTATCACTCTAGCAAAAACACAGAGTTCCCAGCTGTAAGCAGTGCAGTGCCAATGCTGGCTGCCTAGCCTGTTTACAAGTCCCACACCCCTGAGGTCTGGTGAAACTGCCCCTCTAAGTCAAGCTCTGGACAGTCCTAGAGCCACAGGCCCTTCCCCACAAGGCAAGCCAAACCCTGCCCCATGCCAGGTCTCCCAACCAGAGTTCTGAAGGGCTTCAGTTGTAGTGGAAGTAGTATCACATCTCATTTAACAAGCAGACCAAAGCAACTTATCTAACACTCATCAAATTCTGCCCAAGCACTGGGCACTTCAGGCAAGGAAATCCTCTGCAGACACCAGGCTTGAAGGATAGGGCAGCCAAAACACAACAGCAGAGTGAACTCAGCACACACCAGACCTTTCCTTAATTAAGTGCCAAACCCTGGGCACTATATGGCCTGTTCTTCATGAAGCCATCACTGTAGGAGCAGGAAACATAACGAGCTTTTCTAACACAGAGAAGGCTGAGAATTAGACAAAAGGCAAAGACAGGAATTCATTCCAAATGAAAGAACAAGATAAGGACACAGCCAGATATCTAAGTGAAACAGATATAAATAATATGCCTGATAGAGAATTTAAAACAATCATAAGGATACTCACTGGGCTTGAAAAAAAGAGTGGAAGACATCAGGGAGACCATTATCACAGAGATAAAAGAGTTAAAAAAACAGAAATGAAAAATGCAGTAACTGAGATTGGAAACAGGCTTGATGCATGAATAAAGACTGAAAGAAACAGAGGAATGAATAAGTGATACAGAACATAAAATAATGGAAAATGAGGAAGCTGAACAACAGAATTATGGAACATGCCATGAATAGACTTTGAGGAAACTCAAAATTTATTTGAGGAAATCCTAGCTGAAAACTTCCCCAATCTGGGGAAGGAAACAGACATCCAGGTCCAAGAAGCATGGAGAACTCCCATCAAAATCAACAAAAGCAGGTCAAGACCAAGACATATTGTAATTAAATTTGCAAAACATAGTGATAAAGAAAAAAATTTTAAAGCAGCAAGACAAAAGAAGTCCTTAATTTACAAGGAAAGACCCAGATCTCTCAACAGAAACTTGGCAAGACAGAAGAGAATGGCAAGGTATATTGAACATGCTGAAATGGGAAAAATCTGCAGCCAAGAATACTCTATCCAGCAAGGTTATCATTCAGAATAGAGAGAGAGAGTTTACCATAGAAACAAAAACTAAAGTAGTTCATGACACTAAACCAGTCCTGCAAGAAACATCAAAGGGGACTTTGAGTGGAAAGACCAAAAGTGACAAAGACAAGAAAGGATCATAGAAAATCTCCAGAAAACAACCACAAAATGAGTAACAAAATGGCAATAAATACATATCCATCAATAATTACTCTGAATGTAAATTAACTAAATGCTCCCATCAAAAGACATAGGGTATCTGAATGGATTTTAAAAAAACAAAAAACAAAAAAACACCTCATCTATACGCTGCCTACAAGAGACTCATTTTAGACCTAAAGACACCTGCCGATTGAAAGTGAGAGGATGGAGAAACATTTATCATGCAAAAGGACATCAAAAGAAAGCTGGTGTCACCATACTTAAATGAGACAAACTAGACTTTAAAACAAAGACTGTAACAAGAGGTGAAAAAGGGCACTATATCATAATTAAAGGGACTATCCAAAAAGAAGATCAAACAATTGTAAAGATTTATGCACCAAACATGGGAGCACACAAATATATAAATTAATAGCATAAAAGAACTCATTGATAATAATACAATAATAATAGGTGCCTTTAACACCCCACTTACATCAATGGACAGATCATCTAAGCAGAAAATCAACAAGGAACAATGGCTTTGAATGACACACTGGGCCAGTTGGACATAACAGGTATATTCAGAGTATTTCATCCTAAAACAACAGAATACGCATTCTTTTTCAGTTCACATGGAACATTCTCCAGATCACATATTAGGTCACAAATCAGACCTCAGGAAATACAAACAGAATGAGATCGTACCATGCATCTTTTCTAACTACAACGCCATGAAACTTGAAGTCGATCCCAAGAAAAAATTTGGAAAGACCTCAAATACATGGAGGTTAAATAACATGCTACTAAACAATGAAACGGTCAACCAGGAAATCAAAGAAGAAATCTTAAAAATATGTGGAAACAAACGAAAATGAAAACACAACTGTCCAAAACCTTTGGAGTGTAGCAGGGGCGGTTTTAAGAGGGAGGTTAATGGCAATATAGGCCTACCTCAAGAAGCAAGAAAAATCTCAAATAAATAATCTAACCTTAACACCTAAAGGAGCTAGAGAAAGAATAAACAAAGCCTAAAGCCAGCATAAGGAGGGAAATAATAAAGACAATAACAGAAATAAATAATATAGAGACAAAAACAAATAAACAAACAAACATAGATCAATGGAACCAGGAGATGGTTCTTTGAAAAAATATCAATAAAATTGATTAACCTCTACCCAGACTTATCAAGAAAAAAAGAGAAAGGACCTAAATAAATAAAATCACGAAAGAGAGAGGAGAAATAACAATGAATATCACAGAAATACAATTATAAAAGAATATATGAGAAACTATATGCCAACAAATTGCACAACCTAGAAGAAATGGGTAAATTACTAGAAATATATAAACTACCAAAACTGAAACAGAAAGACATACAAAGCTTGAACAGACTGATAACCAGCAAAGAAATTGAATCCATAGTAAAAAATCTCCCAACAAACACCAAAGCCCAGGGCCAGATGGTCTCACAGGTGAATTTTACCAAACATTTAAAGAAGAATTAATACATATACTTCTCAAACTATTCCAAAAAAGAAACAAAAAGAAAAGGAAGGAAAACTTGCAACTTCATTCTGAGGTTAGCATTACCCTGATAGCAAAACCAGATAAAGACTCCACTAAGAAAAGAGAACTGCAGGCCAATATCCCTGATGAACATGAATGTCAAAATTCTCAATAAAATACTACTGAAAAAATAAAATACTAACCACCAAATCCAACAGTACATTAAAAGAGTCATCCACCACAATCAAGTGGGAATTATTCCTGGGCTGCAATGGTGGTTCAATTTTCGCAAATCAACTGATGTGATACACCACATTAGTAAAAGGAAGAATAAGAAACATGATCCTATCAGTAGATGCAGAAAAAGCATTTCACAAAGTATAACAACCATTCTTGATAAAAACCCTCAACAAATAGGGTTAGAGGGAACATACCTCAACAAAATTAAGGCCATATATGAAAACCCCACAGCTATTATCATCCCTGGGCAGGGGGTGGTGTTACTGAGAACGTTTCCTCTACAGTCAGGAGCATGACAGGGATGTCTACTCTCACTATTGTTACTTAGCATAGTACTGGAAGTCTTAGCCTCAGCAATCAGACAACAAAAAGATAAAAGGCACCGAATTGACAAGGAAGAGGTAAAATTTTCACTATTTGCAGGGACATGATACTCAATATAGAAATTCTGAAAGACTCCACCAAAAATTTGCTAGAACTGTTACGTAAATTCAGTAAAATCACAGGATACAAAAATCAATGTACATAAATCTGCTGCATTTCTATACACAAATAATGAAGCAGCAGAAAGAGAAATCAAGGACCCAAACCCATTTACAATTACACCAAAAACCATAAGAGTCCTAGGAATAAACTTAACCAAAGAGGTGAAAGAAGTGTACTCTGAAAACTATAAAACACTGATGAAGGAAATTGAGGATGACAAGAAGAAATGGTAAAACATTCTGTGCTCATGGATAGGAAGAACAAACACTGCTAAAATGTCTATACTACCCAAAGCAATCTACACATTTAAAGCAATCCCAATCAAAATACGACCAGCGTTTTTCACAGAGCTAGAGCAAACAGTCCTAAAATTTTATGGAACCACAAAAGTCCTGGCATAGCCAAAGCAAATTTGAGGGGAAAAAAAAGCAGGAGACATCAGAGTTCCAGAGTTCACATTATATTACAAAGCTGTAGTCATCGAAACAGCATGGTACTGGCACAAAAACAGACACATAGATCAATGGAACAGAATAGAAAACCCGGAAATGAACCCACAGCTATATGGTCAATTAATCTTCAACAAAGCAGGAAAGAATACCCAATGGAAAAAAGAGTCTCTTTAACGAATAGTATTGAGAAAACTGAACAGCAACATGTAAAAGAATGAAACTAGACCATTTTTTTACACCATATGCAAAAATAAATTCAAAATGGATGAAAGATAAATGTGAGACAGGAAACCATTAAAATCCTAGAAGAGAACACAAGCAGTAACCTCTTCGACATAGGCCATCGCAACTTCTTTCTAGATATGTCTCCTGAGGCAATGGAAACAAAGGCAAAAATAAACTATTGGGACTTCATCAAAATAAAAAACTTCTGCACAGTGAAGCAATCAACAAAACTAAAAGGCAGCCTACAGAATGGGAGAAGATATTTAATAAAGGTTTAATGTCCAAAATACATAAGAAACTTACAAAATTCAACTCCCCAAAACCAAATAATCCAATTAAACAGAAGACATGAATAGACATTTTTCCAAAAAGGACATACAGATGGCCAACAGATATATGAAAAAATGCTCAACATCACTCATCATCAGGGAAATACAAGCCAAAACTCAGTAAGATATCACCTCACACCTTTCAGCATGCCTAAGTTAACAACACAAGAAACAACAGGTGTTGGCAAGGATGTAGAGAAAGGGAAACCCTCTCTCACTGTTGGTGGGAATGCAAACTGGTGCAGCCAATCTGGAAAACAGTATGGAGGTTCCTCAAGAAGTTAAAAATTGGACTACCTTATGATCCAGCAATATTGTACTACTAAGTATTTACCCAAAGAATACAAAAATACTAAATTGAAGGAATACATGCATCTGGATGTTTATAGCAGCATTATCTACAAGAGCCAAATTATGAAAAAAGCCCAAATGTCTATCAACTGATGAATGGATAAAGAAGATGTATATATCTAGTCATAAAAAAGAATGATATCTTGCCATTGGCAATGATGTGGATGGAGTGAGAAAGTATTATGCTAAGGGAAATAAGTCAGTCAGAGAAAGACAGATACCATATGATTTCATTCATGTGTGGTTTAAGAAACAACACAAATGCTCATTGGGGGAAAAAAGAGAGAGAGGCAAGCTGAGAAACAGACTCTTAACTATAGAGAACAAACTGATGGTTGCCAGAGGGGAGGTGGGTGTGGGTAAGGGCTGGATGGGTGATGGGATTAAGGAGTACGCATGTAGTGGTGAGCACCAGTATGGTATGTAAGTGTTGAATCACTAACTTGTACCCCTGAAACTAATATTACAGTGTATGTTAACTATCTGGAATTTAAATAAAAATTTTCTAAAAAAGAAAAAAAGAACAAAGCTGGAGTTACCATAATTCCTGATATCAAGCTATTCTACAAAGCCAGAGTAATAGTATGATACCAGCACAAAACTAGACACAAAGAAACAACGGAACAGAATAGAGAGACCAGAACTAAATGCCAGCATATCCAGTCACTTAATATTCAGCAAGAAAGCTAAGAACCCAATGGAAAAAGGATAGTCTCTTCAACAAATAGAGCTGTGAAAATTGGAGAAACACATGCAGAGCAATGAAAGTGAAACTCCTTCTCACACCACTTACAAAAATTAACTCAAAATGGATTAAAGACTTAAATGTAAGACCTAACACCATAACCCTCCTAGAAGAAAATATAGGAAAGAAGCTCACTGATAATAGTTTGGGCAATGATATTTTGGGATATGATGCCACAAACACAAACAACAAAAGCAAAAATCAACAAATGGGACTACATCAAACTCAAAAACTTCTGCATACCAAATGAAGCAGTTAAAAAATGAAACAACAGCCTACCAAATGGGAGAAAAAAATTGCAAATCATATACTGGATAAAGGATTAATATCCAAATTATATAAACCAACTTAATAAAAAATAAATAACCTGATTTAAAAATTGAACTAGAGGGTATTAGCTAGGGAAGTAAGTCAGAGAAAGACAAATACCATATGATTTCACTCATATGTGGAATTTAATAAACAAAACAGATGAACATAGGGGAGGGGAAGGAAAAATAAGATGAAAACAGAGAGGGAGGCAAACCATAAGAGACCATAAAGGGGTCTGCTTCCCCTCTCCCTCCACCCCACCCCCTGTTCGTCCTCTCTTTCTCTCTCTCAGATGATTAAATAAAATCTCAAACAAACAAACAATAAATGGCATAAGAACTAAATAGACATTTTTCCAAAGAGGACATCAAAATGGTCAATAGGCACATGAAAATGTGCTCAACATCACTAATCATCAATGGAAATCAAAACCACAATAAAATATCAATTCACACCTGTTAGATGGCTATCATCACAAACACAAGAAACAAAAGGCACTGGTGACGATATGGTGAAAAGGCAACAGTTATACGATGTTGATGGGAATGTAAATTGGTTCGCCTACTAATGTTCCTCAAAAAATTTTAAAATAGATCTTCCATATGATCCAGCAATTCCATTTCTGGGTATACACCAAAGGAAATGAAAATGAGATTTAGACAAGATATCTGCACACCCATGTTTATCACAGCATTGTTCACATTAGCCAAGATATGGAAACAACCCAAATGCCTATCATGGGTTACTAGATTTAAAAGATGTGGTATATATACATTATAGAATATTATTCAGCCATGAGAAGGAGGATATTCTGTCGTTTGTCCCAGCAGGGATGGACCTTGAGCACCTATGCTAGGAGATATAAGTCAAAGACAAGTAGTGTATGATATCACTTACATGTGGAAACAAAAAAAGTCAAACCTGTAAAAAAAAAAAAGAAAGAAAAGAAAAGAAAAGAAAAAAGGAAAAGAAAAAAGGAAAAGAAAAGAAAAGAAAAAAAGAAAAGTAAAGTAAAATGGTAGTTACCTGGGAATGGGAGGTGGGGGCATAAGATTGATGCAATACGTGCCCTCCTTAATACCCAACACCGGGTTATTGTGTGTAAAGCCTAATTCATTTTGAGTTATTTTTAAATGCAAAGTATGAGGTATGTATTGTTCATTTTTTAAGTATGGGTGTCCAAGTGTTCTAGCACAATTTGTGAACAACAACGAAAAAAAAAATCCTATCTGTCCTCAATTTAATTGCCTTTGTGAATCATCAGTTGTGCAAGTCTGTTTCTAGGCTCACTATTCTGTTCTACCCATCTATATGTCCATTTTTCAGCCACACTGTTTGATTACTGTAGCTTTATAAGTCTTGAAATTTGGTAATATGAGTTCTCTGACTTATTTCTTTTTTGGGATTTAAAAGATGTGGTATATATACATTATAGAATATTATTCAGCCATGAGAAGGAGGATATTCTGTCGTTTGTCCCAGCAGGGATGGACCTTGAGCACCTATGCTAGGAGATATAAGTCAAAGACAAGTAGTGTATGATATCACTTACATGTGGAAACAAAAAAAGTCAAACCTGTAAAAAAAAAAAGAAAGAAAAGAAAAGAAAAAAGGAAAAGAAAAAAGGAAAAGAAAAGAAAAGAAAAAAAGAAAAGTAAAGTAAAATGGTAGTTACCTGGGAATGGGAGGTGGGGGCATAAGATTGATGCAATACGTGCCCTCCTTAATACCCAACACCGGGTTATTGTGTGTAAAACCTAATTCATTTTGAGTTATTTTTAAATGCAAAGTATGAGGTATGTATTGTTCATTTTTTAAGTATGGGTGTCCAAGTGTTCTAGCACAATTTGTGAACAACAACGAAAAAAAAAATCCTATCTGTCCTCAATTTAATTGCCTTTGTGAATCATCAGTTGTGCAAGTCTGTTTCTAGGCTCACTATTCTGTTCTACCCATCTATATGTCCATTTTTCAGCCACACTGTTTGATTACTGTAGCTTTATAAGTCTTGAAATTTGGTAATATGAGTTCTCTGACTTATTTCTTTTTTGGGATTTTTTTTTTTTTTTTGGCTATCCTGTTTGGCTTTGGTCTTTGCCTTTCTATACTTTCTATACTTTCTAAATAAATTTATAAGTCACGCAGTCAATTTCTACATTGAATTGCATTGAAACTATAGACCAACTTAGAGAAAATTATAATCTTAACTAATGATCCATGAATAAAGCATATTAATTCATTTATTTAGGTATTTCTCTATATTTTTTTAGTATATACACCTTTTATATCTTTTATTATTTATCCTTAAGTATTTCATATTTTTGGTACTCTTGTAAATGATATTGCTTTTCAATTTCTTATTGTTTATTGCGATTATCTAGAAACACAATTGGTTTTTGTATATTATTCTTCTATATTCTTCTAAAACTCACTCAGTTCCAGTAACTATTTTGTAGATTCCATTAGATATTCTACATAGATCATGTTTTCTGTGAACATAGTTTTACTTCTTCTTTTCCAATCTGGATATCTTTTCTTTTTCTTGTCTAATTGCACTAATTTGAATTTCCAATGGAATGTTGGAGATAAATTGTAAAAATGGACATCCATATATTGTCCCTGATCTTAGATGTAAAGTATTTAGTCTTTTACCATCAAGTATGATATTAGTTAAAATTTTTTTGTAAATGACCTGTATCAGATTGAGGAAGTTCCCTTCTATTTGTAGTTTGCTGAGAGGTTTTATCATGAGTAGATGTTGGATGTTATCAAGTGGTTTTCTGAACATGAGATAATTTTTAAAAGATTATTAATATGGTGAATTACATTGATTTTTTTAAAAGATTATTTATTTATTTATTTGACAGAGATAGACAGCCAGCGAGAGAGGGAACACAAGCAGGGGGAGTGGGAGAGGAAGAAGCAGGCTCCCAGTGGAGGAGCCCGATGTGGGACTCGATCCCGAAACACTGGGTTCATGTCCCGAGCCGAAGGCAGATGCCTAGTGACTGCGCTACCCAGGCGCCCCTGGTTGATTGATTTTTAATCCTAAATCAACCCTGCATTCCTGGGACAAGGCCCACATCATTGCTATGCATTATCCTTCTAATATTTTATTGGATTTGATTTGCTAAAATTGTGTTTTGAATTTTGCATCTATGTTAATGGAAGATATTGGTCTGAGTTTTCTTGTAAAGTATGAATGATAGCTTCATAAAATGAGTTACAGAGTAGTCTTTCCTCTTTAATGCTTTTGGAAAAGTTGTGCATAGCTGATGTTATTTCTTCCTCAGATGTTTGATAGAATTCACTGATGAAGCCATCTGTGCCTAGAGTTTACTGTGTGGGATTTTAATTTCTTTATGGCTATTCAGCTTATCTATGTCCTCTTGAGTGAGTTTTAACAGTGTTTTTCTTGATTAATTGTGGTAAAAAAAAACACACATAACAAAAAATTCACCATATTATCTATTATGACATGTATAGCTCTAGACTGTTAAGTATATTCACACTGTTATGCAGCAGATCTCTAGAACTTTTTCATCTCACAAAACTAAAAATCTATGCCCGTTGAACAACAACTCATTTCTTCCCACTTTCCCCTGGAAATCACCACCCCATTTCCTGTTTCTATCAGTTTGACTACTTTAACTTCTTCATGTAAGTGGAATCATATAGTATTTGTCTTTTTATGACTGGTTTATTTCATTTAGCATAGTGTGATCAAGGTTCCTCCACATGGTAGAATGTGACAGGATTGCCTTTCTTTTTTAGACTTTATACAAGGTATGCATAGATTGTATGTATATACCACATTTTTTTATCCATTCATCCAAAGATAGATATTTGGTTTGCTTCCACCTCTTAGCTAATTGTGAATAATGCTGCAATGAACATAGTATGCAAATATCTCTTCAAGATCCTGATTTCAATTCTTTCCTATATGTACGCAGCAGTGGGATTGCTAGATCACACAGCAATTCTATTTTTAAGTTTTCTGAGGAAATGCCACAATATTTCCCATAGCAGCTGCACCATTTTACATCCCAACAATGCACAACAGTTTCAATGTCTCTACATCCTTTTTTTTTTTTTACTGCCCCCACAATGGGTGTGAGGTGAGGCAATAGCTCATTGTGGTTTTGATTTACATTTCTCTAATTGTTAAAATGTTAAGTATCTTTTCATGTTCTTTTTGGTCATTTGTTTATCTTCTTTGGTGAAGCATCTATTCAAGTCTTTTGTCCATTTTTCAAATGGGGTATTTGGTTTGTTGTTGTTGAGTTGTAGTTCTTTATATGTTCTGAATATTAACCCCTTCTCAGATAGATGATTTGCAAATATTTTCTCCCATTCCATATGTTGCCTTTTCACTCTGTTGATTATTTCAAGTGCAGAATTTTTAAATTTTGATGTAGTCTCATCTATGTTTGCTTTTATTGCCTGTGGTTTTTGTGTCATATCTAAGAGTTCATTGCCAAATCCAATGTCATGAAACTATTCCCCTAAGTTTTCTTCCAAGAGTTTTATAGTATTAGGTCTTAGGTTTAAGTCCTTAATGCATTTTGAATTAATATTTATATATGATGTAAGCTAAGGATCTAATTTCATTATTTTGCATGTGGTTGTCCAGTTTTCCCAACATCATCTGTTGAAGAGAGTGTCCTTTCTCCATTGGGTGGTGTTGGTAACCTTGTCAAAAATCATCT
The DNA here is from genome assembly GCF_002007445.2 of Ailuropoda melanoleuca. Classification (NCBI taxonomy): domain Eukaryota; kingdom Metazoa; phylum Chordata; class Mammalia; order Carnivora; family Ursidae; genus Ailuropoda; species Ailuropoda melanoleuca. Next base: position 2,989,141 of record NC_048220.1, read on the forward strand.
GACCATATTCATGAGGCTTTAACTCTGGGCTTTCTATTCTATTCCATGGGTCTATATCTCTCTTTATGTTAATACTACATTGTCTTGATGACTACAGCTTTGTTATGTCTTGAAATCATGAAGTATGAAGACTCCTATTTTGTTCGTTTTAAAAATGGTTTTGGCTATTAAGAGTCCCTTGAGTTTCCATATGAAACTCAGGATGGATTTCTCTAGTTCCACAAAAAGTGTCATTGGGAATCTGATAGGGATGCAGTGAATCTGTAGATCACTTCAGGTAGTATCGACATCTTAACAATAGTAAATCTTCCAACCCAGTAAACAACAAATACTTCTCTTTGTGTCTATTTCAAAATGTTTTGTAATTTTCAGTGTACAGATCTTTCACCTCCTTGGCTTATTCCAAAATATTTTATTCTTTTTGATATTATTGTGAAGGTTTTTTTTTTAATTTCCTTTTTGGATTTTTCATGGTTAGTATACAGAAACACAACTGATTTTTGAGGGGTTTGTATCCTGAAATTTTGCTGAATTGGTTCATTAATTCTAAGAGTTTATTTGTGGATTCCTTAGGCTTTTCTACATACAACATCATGCCATCTGCAGAGATCATTTTACCTTTTCCTTTCCAATTTGGATGCCTTTTTTTTTTCTTGTCTAATAGTTCTGGCTAGGAACTCCAGGACCATGTTGAACAGAGGTGGCAAGAGTGAGCATCTTTGCCTGTTCCTGATTGTAGAAGAAAAGTTTTCACTCTTTCACCACTGTATATGATGTTTTGCATACATGGTCTTTATTATATTTAAAAAGTGTCTGTCTATTCCTAGTTTCAGTGTTTTTATCATGAAATGTTTGAATTTTGTCAAATATTTTTCCTGCACAACTGAGATACTGTAGTTTTTGTCCTTCACTAAGTTAATGTGGTGTATTTACATTGATTGATTTTTATATGTAGGACCATGCTTACATTCTAGGAATAAATTCCACTTGGTCATGGTGCATAATCCTTTAAATGTGCTACTGAATTCAGTTTGCTAGAATTTTGTTGAAGGTTTTGCATTAATACTCATCCTGGATATTGGTCTATAGTTCCCTTTTCTTGTAGTGTCTTTTTGCCTAGCTTTGGTATCAGGGTGATGCTGGCCTCATAAAGTAATTTTTGCAGTGTTCCTTACTCTTCAGTTTTTGGTAAGATTTTAGAAAGTAGTATTAATTCTTCTTTAAATGTTTGGTAAGATTCTCCAGTGAAGTCATCTAGTCCTAGGCTTTTCTTTGTTGGGTTTTGATTCAATCTCCTTACTAACTATAGATCTGTTCAGATTTTATTTCTTCATGAATCAATCTTTGTATGTTATGTTTCTAGAAATTTATCCATTTCTTCAAGTTACCCAATTTGTTGGCATATAATTGTTCATAGTATTCAAATATTTTTTATTTCTATGGCATCAGCTTTAAGGTCCCCCCCCCTTCATTTCTGATTTTACTTGAGCCTTACCTCTTTTTTCTTAATCTAGATAAGGGTTTGTCAATTTTGTTGTACTACTCAAAAAACTCTTAGTTTTGTTAATTCTATTGTCTTTCTATTCTTTATCTCTACTTTATTCTTTCTTTCCTTCTGCCAACTTTGGGTTGTTTATTCTTTTTTCTAATTTCTTGAAGTGTAAAGTTGGGTAGATGATTTGAGATCTTTCTCCTTTTTTTAATGTTGCTTTTACCATTATAGTCTTATACCAGTGTTCTTTCTGTACTGCTTTCACTTCATCCATAAGTTTTGGTGTGTTGTGTTTTCATTTTCATTTGTCTCAAGATATTTTCTCATTTCCCTTGTTATTTCTTCTTTGACCCATTGGTTGTTTAAAAGTGTGTTGTGCTGGGGGGGGGGTGGTGTGCAATGTGCAATAAACTCTCTTACCTACTTTGATGCAATTCTTCTTGGCTTTGCACTTGCCTGGGGTTCTGCCACCTCTTAACCAGTTTCTAAAGTTCTCAGAAAGGCTATTTGGTTCCTATATTGTTATCCCCATTGAAGAAAAGGAACCTGGGTCTTCTCATTTCACCAACTTGCTCAGGTCTACTATACTAGTGGTTTGTCATTTATAAATTTGTCTATTCCATCTAAATGATTTATTGACATGTTGTTGATCTCAGAGAACAAGGTGTTTCATTCATTTTCTGTTTTTCTGTTTTCTATTTCAATGATTTCTGTTTTGATCTCTAAACTTTATGATATCATTGAGCAATCCCACTCTGATATATATATATATAATCTCCAAGAGACATGAAAACATCTGTCCATACAAAAACTTATACATGAATGTTCAGAGCAGCATTACTTATAGTAACCAAAAAGTGGAAACAAAGATAAGTGTGTAGTATATCCACAAAATGGAATACTATTCGGCAACAAAATAAATGAAGTATTGATGCGTGCTACAACATGAACCCTGAAAATATCATGCTAAGTGAAAGAAGCCATTCACAAAGGCCACAGCATATTGTAGGATTCCATTAATATGAAGTGTTCAGAATAAGAAAAATCTATAAGAACAGACAGCAGGTTAGTGGTTTCCTAGAGCTGTGGAGATGTAGGGATTTTGGAATGATAGCTATAGGTTTTCTTTTTGGGGTAATGAAAACACTGTAAAATTGTGATAGATGCACAACTCTGTGAATTTGTTGAAAGTCATTGCCTTGTAAACTTTAAAAGGGTGAATTTTATGGTATGTGAATTACATCTCGACAGTTTTTATGTCTTTTTTTAAATCATGCCCCCCTTAAAAAAAAAACTATGAAAAGTCAAACTTCACCATACTCTAGCTTGCCAGTTTCATGGATTCTAGTGGAAGACCCCAAACTCCTGGACCATAGAAAAGGGACTTTATTACTCATGATACAATAGACAACATGAGCTTCTTGTTCATGGTTCCCCATATGCCCTACATCACAAAGGAGTGACACGGAAGTGGGGTCAGGGGGATAGGTCACAATGGGTTTGTGTCACAGCTGTGGATCTCCAAGCCTAGAAAATCCCCAAGCTTTCTATAGCAGCTGCGAGCAAACCTGCCCAAATTTTGTCCTGGAAAGACATTCTCTATTATCCTAGAAACGAAACAAATCTGCTCTCTGCCCTAGAGGAAGACACTCTGCCGAGGCTGCTTGTCAAACAAACCTCAAAAGGAGTGTCCAAATCAAAAGACAAGATCCCCCAAGAGACCTGTCTCCCACACCTGGAACTCTCTTCCACCTGAGGGCAATTTTAGATTCTATAACAAAAATACAAATGTAACTCTGGACTCATTTTTCTCAGTTCAACTTCTTGGGGGAAACGAAGGCTGAGTTTGAGTTCTCTATACCAGTCCTGATGTCCTCCATCCTCACAAATAAATAAGGTGCATGTTTACAGTTGAGAACTCACGTTATAACAAATGACCCAGGGAGAGAAATCAGACCACAGTTTGACTATTTCTTTGACAAGAAAAACTCCGTTTTTCTATTGCTTCCCATGCCATTTTCACATTCACGGAGTAATGTAAAGGGCAGGAAACCATTCCTGAAGCCTCTGTGTGCTGGGATGGGTGGTGATGACCAAATTTTGTTCTCCGTATACACTAAGATGTGACTTCCAAGTAAAGCCTCACCTACACGGCCTGCACAGATATTCTCCCCTGGGCACATCCTATATCTGACAAAGGCTTGCTGCCATCTAAAGCCTTTTCAACATTCCCTAGACACAAACACTTTTCCCCTGAGTGTCTCTTCTGATGTGTGATGAGATCTGACTTCAGGCCAAAGCCTTGCCCACACTTCTTACACACAAAAGGCTTCTCTGCTGAGTGTGTCTGCTGGTGTCCACTTAAGGGCTGTTACAGCTAAAACTTTTCATACATTCCCTGAACACAAAGAGCCACTGCTCTTCCCCTGGTGTGTTTTCTGCTTTCTGAAGAGAGCTCCCTTAAAGCTGAAGCCCCCACACCCTGCACACAAAGTGTTTCTCTCCCAAGTGTGTCCACAGGTGTCTGACCAGGGCTGACTTACAGCTGAAGCTGCACCCACACTCCAGGCACGTAAGGCACAGCCCAGCCACTCCAGGCACGTAAGGCACAGACACCAGCCCATGCACTGGTGTCTGAGGAGACTGGACTTCAGTCAGAAGCCCTGTCCATACTCCCTGCACACTAAGGATGTCTTCTTTGAGTGTATTCTATGGTGTTTCACAAGGATTGACGTGTCTAAAGCCATGCCCACAATCCCTACACACATATGGCTTCTCCCCTAAGTGTGTCCTCTGATGTGCAATGACGGTTGATTTCTTAGTAAAAACCGCCTACACTCACTGAATAGAAAACACTTCTTCCCTGGGTGTGAACTCTGATGTCTGTGAAGATTTGACTTCCAACTGAAGCCTCACCCATGTTCCTGGCACACGAAGGGCTGTTTACCCAGGTGCATCCTCTGGGGTCTCTGGAGGGATGACTTACTGCCAAAGCCTGCGCATAAGTCCTCTCCTCTCAGTGTGACCCATATGAGGGAGGTCTGACTGCTGGCTAAGGTATCTCACACTCTGCCCAACTGACTGCTCCACATCCCGAAAGTCTACACCCTTCATAGGTGTCTGCTTCCTGGGGGCTTGCCCTCTTTAACAGGCTGGGCTCTATGCCTGCCACTCTGTTGCTAGTTCCTCCCTTAATGTGTAGAGGCTGTCCTAGCAGTGGGCTGCAAAGCACCCCTAGGACCCCCTTTTACTTGTCCTCCATAACTAGGACTTGGTATCTTCTTTCTCACGTGCTTCTGCTCTGTTGCTCCAGCAGCTTTGTGCAGAAAGTTGTTGTTCTTGTGTCTTGTGGCAAAGATCCCTTGGTTGAAGGTGATTTTTCTGCACCCCAAACTGTGATGGTCCTAGGGGGATGGCTGTGCAGAAGATGTTGGCTGAGGAAGGGTTGGTTGCAGAAGGCCAGGGGGCAGTCGACACAGAAATTGATTTCTGGCTTTGGTTCCACTCAGGAGAAAGCAGTTTTGGGAGGCCTGGTGACTCAGTTGGTTAAGCATCTGCCTTTGGCTTAGGTCATGATCCCAGGGTCCTGGGATCGAGCCCCACATTGGGCTCTCTGCTCAGGGAGCTTGCTTCTCCCACTCCTTCTACCTGCTGCTCCCCCTACTTGTGCTCTCTCTCTCTGTCAAATAAACAAATAAAATTTTAATTAAAAAAAATAGAAAGCAGTTTTTGTCAGAGTAGTCATAGGTGGGGCAACCCAGGCCACCCCTCTTAAGATGAGACTTGCCCCCCCCAAGAAACATGTGACAGCTTTCAAACAAAAGCTTTGTGTCCCACCAATATACCCTCTACAGGAACTATTTTTCATTCCTCTTTTACCCATAACTAAAATCCAGAAAATCCATACCAGTAGAGTTTCTATGTGTTATCCAGACAAGAATCCTTTCAAGCAAGCAGTAGAGGCCATTCTGTAAATGGCTGCAAGTCAGTTGGCCTTTTTGCCCTGCTACACTTATCTGTGATATAAATATCTGACACAACTGTTTTCTCCTACTGAAGATAACAAACTATAGGTAGAAATGCTCACAGGGAACTTCCCTATAAGAAAGGCAACTGACTGGCATACTGGTTGCTTGGTCTGGAGGCACCCCTCCCCTCATATGAATGAGGCAGGACAGGAGAGTTGTTCAAGAAATGTGTGCACTAAATCTGAATTAAAGTCTCCGGGCTCAAACAGTATATGAGGACCCCTGGGGACAGGTGGACCCTCAGAAGACAGACATGGTCCAGGGCTTGTTTACTGAAAGGATTTTGACTCCTGATGCCCACAGAAATTCTAATATTTACAAATCAAAAAGAAAAATCCAGAATTCCAGATCCAACCTCATCATCATGTGTGCCCAATTAATATTAGATTAATAGGTTGTTTTTTTTTTAAGTTTTTATTTAAATTCTAGTTAACATACAGTGTGATATTAGTTTCAGGTGTGCAATATAGTGATTTCAACACTTATGTAGAACACCCAGTGCTCATCACAAGTACACTCCTTAATCCTCATCGCCTATTTCACCCATCCTCCCACATATTCCCCTCCGGTAATCATCAGTGTGTTCTCCATAGTTAAAAGTCTGTTTCTTGATTTGTCTCTCTCTTTTTCCCCTATGATCATTTGTATGGTTTCTTGAATTCCACATTAAGTGAGATCATATGGAATTTGTTCTTCTCTGACTGACTTATTTGGGTGAATAGTTGTTTTGTTTTTTTTTTTTTTAAGATAATTAAAAACTCCTGAATGTGTCCTGAGAATGAGCAACAGATGAATGGATGGTAGGGTCACTGAGCAACTGAACCAGGCCTTCCTCACAGAAACAAAATAACATAGGGAGACTGAGGATCACTAACGTTTCAGAAGGATGGAATTAAAGAGGTGGACAGGAAGTGTCAATCAAGGGAATACTAGAGGGAAGTTCATACAGATAGGATTATTGCAAAAACACACATGCCCAGGGGGAGCCTGGGCAGCGCAGTCGTTAAGCGTCTGCCTTCGGCTCAGGGCGTGATCCCGGCATTCCGGGATCAAGTCCCACATCGGGCTCCTCTGCTGGGAGCCTGCTTCTTCCTCTCCCACTTCCCTGCTGTGTTCCCTCTCTCGCTGGCTGTCTCTCTGTCACATAAATAAATAAAAAAATAAAAAAATCTTTAAAAAAAAAAGACACCACACACATGCCCAGAAAAGATAAGAGTCACAAATGTTGGCAACGGTGTGGTGAAAAGAGAGCTAATCTACACTTCTGGTGGGATTGCTAATTGGAACAGCCACTATGGAAAACAGTACGGAGGTTTCTCAAAAAAAGGAAAAAATAGAACTACCACATGATCCAGAAATATCACATCTGGGTATATATCTAAAGGAAATGAGATCACTATCAAAGAGATATCTGCACTACCATGTTCACTGCAGCACTAGTTACAATAGCCGAGACACGAAAACCATGTAAGTGTCCACTGACAGATGAATGGATAAATAAAATGTGGCATAAATACAATGGAAACTATCCAGCCAGAGAAAAGGGAAATCCTGCCATTGGTGACAATATGCATGGACCTTGAGGACATTGTGCTGAGTGAAATAAGTCAGACAGAAAGACAACATACTGTATTATCTCACTTATACGTAGAATCTTTAAAAAGGCAAACTGATAGATAGAAAATAGAATGGTGGTTGCCAGGAGCTGGCAGTTGGAAGGAATGGGGAAATGTTAATCAAAGGGTACATCTTCATCAGTTATAAGATGAGTAAGTTCTGGGGGCGCCTGGGTGGCTCAGTCATTAAGCATCTGCCTTTGGCTCAGGGTGTGATCCCAGCGTTGTGGGATCGAGCCCCACGTCAGGCTCCTCTGCTGGGAGCCTGCTTCTTCCTCTCCCACTCCCCCTGCTTGTGTTCCCTCTCTCGCTGGCTGTCTCTCTCTCTCTCTGTCAAACAAATAAACTCTTTAAAAAAAATGAGTAAGTTCTGGGGATCTAATGTACATCATGGTGAGTACAGATAAAAGTACTGGCTTATATACTTGAAAGTCTCTAAGAGAGTAAATCTTAAATGCTCTCAGCACACAAAAAACCCACAAAACTACGAGGTCATGGATGTGTTAACTAACCTTATTGTGGTAATCATTTTCATTATATATGTGCATCAAATCATCATGTTGTACACCTTAAACTTGCACAATGCTATATATCAATTATATCTCAATAAAGCTGGGGGGAAAACCCCATAGACTCAAAAATAAAATAGTAGAATTCTGGATTCCAAAAATATATATACCGTAGCCAAAAGAAATATCTTAAAATGATAATTATGCATATGAACAATAATACATATGAACCAAGAGTGGGTAAAAATGCAGTGAGAGTTAATAGTTAAAATAAATATAGGTGGGGGAGCTAAGATGGCAGCAGAGTAGGAGGACCCTAGGCTCTCCAGTCCCATGAACACAATTGGATAACTATCAAATCATTCTGAATATCCCAGAAATCCACCAGAAGACTGACAGAACAAGCTCCACAACTAGAGGGAGAGAAGAAGCCACATGGAGGAAGGTAGGAAGTAAAGAGATGCAGTTTGGGGAAAAGAGGAGGGGCTGAATTTCCTGAGTCCTTACAACCAATAGGGCTTGAAGACTGGAGTTTTAAAGGTCAGAGGGCTTGGCTAGGGTATAGACCTGAGGGTGCTACCTTACTCCTAGAGAAAAGGCAAGCAAACAACCCTAGGGCAGACAGCATGGTCTGAGGAACACCTGGGGCACAGAGAGGGAAGATTATTTGCTCTTCTTGGAGCAGTCCCTGAGGGGCAGAGTTCAGGGAAGTACCTCTCCAGAGACAAAGAAGACAGCCAGTGCCATTTCCCTCCTGCACCCCTCAGCATATACACAGAGCCAGCTGCAGAGAGCAGCTCAACCCCAACACAGGCTGCCTAACCTACTTACACTAAGTCCCACAGCCCTGCACTCTGGGCATAACAACCCTTCTCTGTCAAGCTTGCCTCAGTCCCAGCAAGGCAGAACCCTCCCCCAAAAGATGAGTGCAGGCTCCTGCCCACACCACGTCCCTAAAGCCTGGAGTTTTAAAGGTCAGCAGTCTTGACAGGGATAGAGCCCCAAAGGGCACTGTGCTTCTCCTGGAGAGAAGGCAGGCAAACAATGAGGAGGTGGACAGTGTGGAAAAAGAAATCTGAAAAACTCCTGGGACATGGGTGGGGGGGAGCACAGAGCGGGGCGGGGAATATTCTCTCTTCTCAGAGTGCTTCCCTGAGAGGCAGCATCCACAGAGGCACCACTCTGGGGACAAAGGAGCTGGCTGATGCAGATAATCCCCCCCACGACCACCACCAGCATAAACACAGAGCTGTCTGCAGCAAGCAGCATAGCACCAACACTGACTGACTAACCTGCTTACACTGAATCCCATACCCCTCCACTCTGGCAGTATCAAATTTCTCAGTCAAACTTGCCTCAGTCCCAGTGCAATGGTGGGCCCCTTCCCTAGAAGACCAGCAGAAATCCCTGTCCACACCATATCTCCCAACCAGAGAGTTCTGCAGGGCTGCAGTTCTAGTGGAATAGTATCAGGTCTCATTTAACGAGCACACCTAGTTAGACTCACCATGGCCCAGACCAGACACCACCCTCTGCACAGAAGAAGAGCCTCTGCAAACAACTGACTTGAGGGATACAGCAACCAAAATACAACAGCAGAGTACACACAGCACACACCAGACACACTCCCTGAAATGCCAGGCCCTGGACACTATGTGATTTCTTCATAAAGCCATTAGTCTCAGGAGCAAGAAACATAACGGGATTTTCTAACACACAGAAGAAGGCAGAGACTTAGACAAAATGCCAAGATGGAGGAATTCATCCCAAATAAAAGAACAAGATAAGGTTGTGGCCAGAGATCTAAACAAAGCAGATATAAGTAACATCTCTGATGGAGAACTTTCCAATCATAAGGATATTCGCTGGGCTTGAGAAAAGAATGGAAGACAACAGGGAGACCCTTACCACAGAGATAAAAGAGTTAAAAAAAAGAATCAGTCAGAAATGAAAACTACAATAACTGAGATTGGAAACAGATTTGATGCAATGAACACAAAGCTAGAAAGAGCAGAGAAATGAGTAAGTGATATAGAGGACAAAATAATGGAAAATAAGGAAGCTGAACAAAAGAGAGAAAGAAGAATTATGGAACATATCAATAGACTTAAACAAAACTCGGTGACTCCATCAACATAATAACATTCAGATTATAGGAATCCCAGAAGAAGAAGAGAGAGAAAAGGGGGCAGAAAATTTATTTAAGGAAATCAGAGCTGAAAATTTCCCTCATGTTGGGAAGGAAATAGACATCCAGATCCAGGAGCCACAGAAAACTCCCATCAAAACCAACAAAAGCAGGTCAACACCAATACAAATTGTAATTAAATTTGCAAAACATAGCGATAAAGAAAAAATTTTTAAAGCAGCAAGAGAAAAGAAGTCCTTAATTTACAAGGGAAGACCCATAAGCCTAGCTGAAGATTTCTCAAGAGAAATGTGTCAAGCCAGAAGGGAGTGGCATGATATATTCAACATGCTGAATGGGAAAAATTTGCAGCCAAGAATACTCTACCCAGCAAGGCTGTCATTCAGAAAAGAAAGAGAGATAAAGAATTTCCCTGACAAAAAGGAAAGGAGTTCATGACCACTAAACCACCCTGCAAGAAATCTTAAAGGGCACTCTTTGAGTGGAAAGGAAAGACCACAAGTGACAAAGACAAGAAAGGAACAGAGAAAAGCTACAGAAAATAAGTAATAAAGTGACACTAAATACATATCGATCAATAATTACTCTGAACATAAATGGACTAAATGTTCCAATCAAAAGACATAGGGTATCAGAATATATTAAAAAAAAAAAACAAGATCCATCTATATGTTGCCTACAAGAGATTCATTTTAGACCTAAAGACACCTGCATACTGAAATTGAGGGGACGGAGAAACATTAATCATCAAATGGAAGTCAAAAGAAAGCTGGAGTAGCAATACTTATATCAGAAAAACCAGATTTTAAACCAAAGAATGTAACATGAGATGAAGAAGGGCACTATATCATAATATGGGGGACTATCCAACAAGAAGATCTAACAATTGTAAATATTTATGCACCAAACATGGGAGTACCCAAATATATAAGAATTAATAACAAACACAAAGGAACTCATTGATAATAATACAATAATAGTAGGGAACTTTAACATACCACTTATGCCAATGGACAGATCATCTAAGCAGAAAACCAACAAGGAAACAATGGCTTTGAATGACACATGGCGCCAGATGGACTTAACGATATATTCAGAACATTTCATCTTGAAGCAGAAGAATACACATTCTTTTCCAGTGCACGTGGGACATTCTCCAAAGTAGATCACATACTAGGTCACAAATCAGCCCTTAACAAGTACAAAAAAATTGAGATCTTACCATGCATCTTTTCCAACCACATCAGTTTGAAACTTGAAGTCAACCACAAGAAAAAATTTGGGAAGACCACAAATACATGGAGGTTAACCAACATGCTACTAAACAATGAATGGGTAAACCAGCAAATCAAGGGAGAAATAAAAAAGTAAATGGAAACAAATGAAAATGAAAATGCAATGGTTCAAAACCTTTAGGATGAAGGAAAAGCAGTCTGAAGAGGGAAGTATATAGCAATACAGACCTACCTTAAGAAGCAAGAGAAATTTCAAACAACAGCCTAATCTTACACCTAAAGGAGCTAGAAAAAGAACAACAAACAAAGCCTAAAGCCAGCAGATGAAGGAAACTAATAAAAATTTGAGCAGAAATAAATGATATAGAAACAAAAAAAACAGAAGAGTAATGAAACCAGGAGCCCTTTGAAAAAAATTAATAAAATTAATAAAAACCTTGCAAGACTTATCAAAAAGAAAAGAGAAAGGACCCATATAAATAAAATGATGAATGAAAGAGGAGAGATCACAGCCAACACCACAGAAATACAAATATGAATAATTATAAGAGAATATTATGAAATGTATATGCCAACAAATTGGACAACCTGGAAGAAATGGATAAATTCCAAAAACATATAAACCACCAAAACTGAACAGGAAGAAACAGAAAACACAAATAGACTGATAACCAGCAAAGAAATTGAATCAGAAATAAAAAATCTGGGGTGCCTGGGTGGCTCAGTCAGTTAAGCATCTGCCTTTGGCTCAGGTCATGATCCCAGGGTGCTGGGATCGAGCCCCACATTGGGCTCTCTGCTCAGAGGGAAGTCTGCTTCTCCCTCTGCTTCTGCCTGATCCCCTGCTCGTGCTCTCTCTCTCCCTCTCTCTCAAATAAATAAATAAAATCTTAAAAAAAAAGAAATAAAATATCTCCAGAACCAGATGGCTTCACAGGTGAATTCTATAAACATTTAAAGAAGAGATAATACCTATTCTTCTCAAACTCTTCCAAAAATAGAAAAGTAAGGAAAACTTCCAAATTTATTCTATGAGGCCAGCATTACCTTGATATCATAACCAGATGAAGATTCCACTAAAAAAGAGAACTACAGGCCAATATCCCTGATGAATATGGACGCAAAAATTCTCAATAAAATATTACCAAACCAAATCCAACAGTACATTAAAGGAATCATTACCAAAATCAAGTGGGATTTATTCCTGCGCTACAAGAGTGTTTCACAAATCAATCAACATGACACACCACATTAATAAAAGAAAGTATGATAACCCTATGATCCTCTCAATAGATACAGAAAAATCATTTGACAAAGTACAACATCCATTCGTGATAAAAACCTACAACAAAGTAGGGTTAGGGAGAATATACCTTAACAAAATAAAGGCCATGTATGAAAACCCCACAGCTAATACCATCCTCAATGGGGAAAAACTGAGAACTTTTCTTCTCTGGTCAGGAACAAGACAGGGATGTCCACTCTAACCACTTTTATTTAAAATAGTATTGGGGGGCGCCTGGGTGGCTCAGTCGTTAAGCGTCTGCATTCGGCTCAGGGCGTGATCCCAGCGTTCTGGGATCAAGCCCCGCATCAGGCTCCTCTGCTGGGAGCCTGCTTCTTCCTCTCCCATTCCCCCTGCTTGTGTTCCCTCTCTCACTGACTGTCTCTCTCTGTCAAATAAATAAATAAAATCTTTAAAAAAAATAAATAAAATAAAATAGTATTGGAAGTCTTAGCCACAGCAATCAGACAACAAAAGGAAATAAAGGCATCCAATCAGCAAGGAAGAAATAAAACTTTCACTATTTGCAGAGGACATAATACTCTATATAGAAAACCTGAAAGACTCCACCAAAAAATTGCTAGCACTGATATACAAATTCAGTAAAGCCACAGGATATAAAATCAACATACAGAAATCTGTTGCATTTCTATACACCAATAATGAAGCAGCAGAAAGAGAAATTTAAGAATCAATACCATTTACCATCACCAGGCTCTTGGATTTGGAAGAACAAACATTGTTTAAATGTCTATACTACCCAAAGCAATCTTCACATTTAATGCAATCCCTATCAAAATACCACCAGCATTTTTCAATAAGCTATCACCTCACACCTGTCAGAAAGGCTAAAATTAACAACCCAAGAAACAACAGGTGTTGGCAAGGATGTGGAGAAATGGGAACCCTCTTGCACTATTGGTGGGAATGCAAACTGCTGCAGCCACTCTGGAAAACAGCATGGAGTTTCCTCAAAAACTTGAAAATAGAACTACCCTACTATCCAGCAATTGCACTACTAGGTACTTACCCAAAGAACACGAAAATACTAATTCAAAAGGACACATGCACCCTGATATTTATAGCAGCATTATCAACAATAGCTGCATTATGGAAACAGCCCAAGTGTCTATCGAGTGATGAATGAATATAGAAGATGTGGTATAGGGGAACGTGGATGGCTCAGTTGGTTAAAGAGCTGACTCTTGATTTTGGTCAGGTCATTATCCCAGGGTTGTGAGATCGAGGCGATACACACACACACACACACAATGGAATATTATTCCATTGAATGGAATGAAATCTTGCCATTTGCAACAACTTGGAAGGGGCTAGAGAGTATTACGCTAAATGAAATCAGTCAGAGAAAGACAAATACCATATGATTTCACTCATATATGGAATTTAAGAAACAAATGAGCATGGGGAAAAAAAGATAAACCAAGAAACAGATTCTTAACTACAGAGAACAAACTGATGGTCACCAGAGGGGAGTGGAGTGGGGGATGGGGGAAACAGGTGATGGGGATTAAGGAGGGTGCTTGTGACAAGTAACGGGTGTTGTAAGTGTTGACTCACTAAATTGTACAGCTGAAACTAATATTACACTATATGTTAACTAACTGGAATTGGAATAAAATCTTTTTAAAAATTAATTAACAGTCTGGGGAAAAAATGGGCAGCTATTTCCAAATCTTAGTTCTACCTAACCCTAGCAATGTTATAGAGGGAAAGTTTCTTTATCTTCCTAATAAAGAAACCATTTCTCTCCTCTGCAAAATGGAGTGTTTGGTTCATAACTTGAAACTCACTGAGGCAACAGTAATTGCAAGCCCAACACCTGGCTTAGGCACTGCTTTGTTTTCACATCACTGGTCAGCCTGGGAACGCAGCCACCTGAAGGCAGTGGGAGAAGGGCTGGGACAAAGATGGAGGAACCCTGTGCAAGGGCCATAGGTGTGGGGCACCATTTCCTGTGAAGGCCTTTTCCCTTTGAATGGTCTTGTTTCCGGTAGACCAGCTAGGGCTCCAAATTCCAGATGGGGCATTGCATGGCCCAAGAAGTCAGGGACTAACAAAGGCAGTCTAACTACTATTTGGAGCAGAAAAGACACTACAGGACCACAAAAGATCAGTGGTACATACCTTAGAGTGGGCTGTTGAGATCCTCCCTCCCAACAAGCCACTTTCCAGAAAGGCAGAAGGCTGAGAAGCTGGACCCGGGAAAGAGAAGTGTGGTGCTAGCCCCAGGACTGTCACTGGGTTTCCAGACTCCAGGTTATAAATCTCTAAGCCAAAGCTTGGGGGAAAGGGGGGGGTTGGGGGGACGCAGGGGTGAATGGTGTCAGAAGAACTACAATGAAAGGATAAAGCCCTTCAAATCTTCTAGAATAATTAGGACTAAGCACCATGGAACACTGCCTTCTTGAAAGTGCTACAGAGAGTAGAATCCATTCTCTTTGTGGCTCCAGGACCTCAAGGTTTATTATTAATAGAAAGAGTTAATACTATTTGAGGACTTACTATATACCAAAGACTGTTCAGTCACTGTATGAGTCTTGCCTCATTTAGGCCTCTCAACAGCTCTGTTTATCATCCGATCTCTTTACAGATGAAGAAACCAAGCCACAGTAAAGCCAAGTATCTTGCTCAAAATAGATCGGCTATAAAGTGGCTTAGCCTGGCTTTAAATTCTGACTGTAGAAGGTCATTCACTTAACCAGTCAGCCTAGCTGTAAGCCAGTCCTCAAGTGAGGTTGGGGTTTTGGATACAGCAAGATTGGCCATGGAAATAGAATCATGAGGGTAACTTGCATTATTTTCTCTACTAAAGTGAATGTTTGAATTTTTTCCATAATATAAAGTTTCCATAATTTAAGTTCAGGTGCACCTGGCTGGCCTAGTGGGTAGAGCACACCATTTTTGATCTCATAGCTGTGAGTTCAAGCCCCCATGATGGGTGTGAAGCCTACTTTGAAAAAAAAAAAAAGTCATAATATAAAGTTCAAAATAAAGGTCCCAATGCCTGAGGTCCACCAGAGATGCCTTTATCAGTGAATTAGGTGTCAGGTAACAGCCACCAGGGGCTGTGACAAAGAGGCCTAGACCCAGCGGCCACCACCCTATCTCCCCCACCCACCCACCACCGAATTCACAGTCCTCACAGTCCTAACCCTGAGAGTCGCCCCTTAACAACCACTGTCTAAAGGGGAACCAGGCAAACCAAACTGGTCACCCAGGTTTCTAGCCAAACCCAAAGACCTTTGAACCAAGCCAGCACCCCCCCCCCACGGGAAACAAAGCATAGGACAGCAAACCTGTAGAAGGTAATTTTCCCTAACCACCCCAAAAAACCCTACGTACTCTCCTCCCCACCTACTCCCACTCTAACCCATTCACACATGGGAATGTTTAGCAGTTTCCTCTAAGCCAAACCTTGTCCCACTCTCCAAAATCCCAAGGATCCAAGACCCAAGCAACACCCCTCCCCACAATTGGGCAACGGATGCTAGCCCCAGGCTAGCAAACAGCTTCACTTCATTTAGGTCAGAGCTCCAACCCACCATCCCGCCCTGGCTTCACACCTCCCCTTCCATCAACAGTCTGGGGAGTCACGCTGCCCCTCACCACCACCAGGGGATGTTTGGTCCCAAACCAGGACTATGTCAACCCCACAAATAGTCTAGAGTCTTCCAACTTAGGCCCCACACACCACGTGAAGAGAAAACCAGAGCCGGGCCACCACTACCACCAATAAGGTGGCCCAGAACAGTCCCGCACCGCCCCCCTCAAAAAAGAAAATCCTGGACTCGCAGTCCTGGGGCCCCTGCCCAAGCCACGCCCCTTAACCCTAGGATTGACCGCCAAACCTCGCCATCCCTAATTCATTCCTCTAATTCACTCCTGGAATTCATTCCTCGAGCCGCGAGTTGTTAACCCCCGCCCCAACCCGCAAATGAAAACCAATCGAGATCGCCACCCTAAGTCTTGCCAGGGACCCCCAACCGCAGCCTCTCCTAACTCTCCTCCACCCCCACCTCGCTCACGCCCCAAAGCTGGAGGACAGTGGGTGGGCCAGCACCCTTCATGGCCCGGCTTGCTGGGACACCGGGACTACAGTCCCCAGAATCCTTTGAGGGCCCGGGCCAGCGTGGGCGCCGCAGAGAGGACGAGGCCACGCCTCCTGAACTACCGCGACTGGTGGCTCATCTGCGGTTTTCTCAAAACAAGCCCGGGGGTGGGCTCTCAAGTGAAGCCCACCCTCTTCTGACTCCTTCGCCGCAAAGACTACACTCCCCAGAGGCCCTTGCTGTCGCTTCCGCCTGCCTGGCCCTTCTGGCGGAAGTATCTAGCGCGCCTGCGCAGCGATTTATTTGGCCGCGGTGGGTTGGGTTACGTGTGTTTTGTATTCCTTCTGGGCGGGGCTTAGTTCTCCGGCTTGGCTCCTTGGGCTTCCCCTAGCTCAGGTTGGAAAAGGTAAAGTGGCCTCGCCGAGGTCCGCCAGGGCCTGCTCCTTTGGCGCGCCTAGCCTCTTCGAAAAACCCACAGTTGGTGCTGAACACTCAACCCAGCTTCTGGGAGCGGGGGTCTCACTCTTCCTGAGAATTGAGCTGCTCTGGCGCCTTCTGCCGCCCTGTCCCCGGAGATTGGAACCCTGTCGAGCGCATGGGCGGGCGATCCACCCAGGCACCCCAGGTCCGCCTTCTCCAGGGGAGAGCAAGATAATGGCCATAGCGCCTCTGAGGGCCCACTTCCCTGAAACTCCTTCCCGTCCTGGCTGTCTCACAATAGACCCATTGCCTCCCCTTAGCCCGGAGGCAGCCTTGTTGGGACCGGGCAAAGACAGCCCTGGAGGGATCACGCATCGTATCTGGCGCCTCACTCAACAACCAGCTCTAATCCACACGTGACACACCCAGCACTGACCTGCATCCAGCCCACGCAAGAGCAGGTTAAATGAAAGTAATGGGACATCCGTGCCCATTTGCCTTGTGATGAAGTTAAGGGCGAAGACTGCAGAGTCGCCTGTAGCCAGGTGTGCAGGAGAAGCTGTCTGATGTGCCTTCCGCGAGGCCAGAAACCCATAGTCCCGGTCTGAGGCCTCATGAGCCCTGGCCACAAAGTCGGGGTTTGTAATGGCCAAAAATCCTCTCTGTGTGTAGAACCGAGAATGCATGCCCTCTCCGCTGCTTTCGGCCTGTGTTTTGTATTTGAATTTGAATTTTCAGTAGCTAATCACTGGAAGTTTCTACTTAGAGTTCCGGTTTGCCAATTTCTCTGAAAACATCTCAAACAGCTATTTCCGTGCTCTCATCTTGATTATTTCCTTCCTTCTGCTGGCTTTAGGCTGTTCTTTTTCTGCCCTGGAGTTTTGTTTTGTGGTTCCCATGAGGTTTGCATAAAATGTCTCACAGATAAAAATACTTTTTCTGCTGATGGCAATTTATCTATATTTGCTGCTACTGGTGTCGCTGCCTCTGCTCCCCGGTTCTGCCACCTACACAGGACCCCTGGGGGCGCCCCCAGATCTGGCGGGTGGGGTACTGGGGTTCTCCCCGGGAGATTTGCCCTAGGTGCGCCAGCGACCCGGAGCAGGAGGCGCGGACACACCCCCTCTGCTGGCTCGGGGTCGCCGCCTGAGCTGTAACTGACCGGGGTTGAAAACGAATTAGAGGCGAGAGAAACGACTTAAGAGACCAGAGTCCCCGCCTCCTGGTTTTAAGGCTGTTTACTTACTCTCCGTAAACCCCGCTAGGAACTTTGCGTTCCTGGCTCTGAAAGGTAGCTGGAGAGTGTGCGACCACAGGACATTGACGGGGGAACAGCGCCCCTTTGTGGTCAATGTTTGGTAGCTTCGGAGATGATGGGAAAACCTCCCAAGTTGGTGAAACTCCCTAACAGGCGAATCACAGACAGCGGGGCATATGAATACCTTATGAGCAAGTTAGAGCAATGGAGCACTGTTTCTCCTACCAGAGTGGGAAACGTTATAAAAATAGATGACGGCCGTCATAAACTGCCAGATGGGAAATTGAAAATGAGATGCTCTCCCTGGGAGCCTTTTGAAACAAGGAATCCAAAGGCTTTCTTAAAAGTGCATCTGCTTTGATCTAGCTCTTCCTTTTTTTATGGATTAATCTTTAAGTAGGAAAAGGGGTAGTAAGTGAAAGGATTACACAGAAGCATTTCTTATAGCAAATTTTTTTTAAAAATATGCAATTGTTTAAACACAGTAAGATCCATATAATGGACTACGATGCAGTGATTAAAAATGATACTGCGACTATTTTGTCATTGAAATGACTACAGACGTTGCTAAGTTAACCGGAAACAGGGTTTAAAACAATAGGTACACTCTGTGTCACAGGCGGGGTTCTTCAGAGCGGATGATGGTGAGACCGTGGGTGGGGAGGAGAAGCAATTAGGGACACACATCTATGAAAGAAGCCAGCAGAAGTGGCCTTGGGCAGAGGGAGAAGTTCAACCATAATGCAGGCTCAAGAGAGCCTCAGCCAGCTGACAGGGACTCCAGAGCAAGCATGACCCATCAGCGTTGGCTAGGTCAACATGTGGTGGCCAGATCTCTATACCCACACCTCTCCCAGGCACAGGAAAGGGCTGCCAGGGAAGGGCTGACCTCAGGAAGCAGCTCTCTGCAGCTGAAGACAATTGCTGAAGCTGATAGCCAAGGGCTGTGCGCAGAACAAACTCCTCACAGGTTAGCAAGCAAGTCCCCCCTTCGAGGTAGTGCGTCTCTGCACCCACCGCACCACATGTATGTGTCTATATGATCGGTGTTTTTAGAAAATAAATTACACCTGTCTATGCCCCTGGAAAAAAAATCTGAAGGAGGATAAAACAGGGACTCCAGTAGAATAACAACTGCCAAGAAGTGAAGAGGCCTGTGACGGTTAATTTTATGTGTCACCTTGACTGGCCATGGTGATGTAGTTTTGGAAGGTGTTAGTGAGGTCCGGAGCCATCGGCCAAGAAAGAATTCCTGAGAGGCCTTTGGTGCAAAAAAGGTGATTTTATTAAAGCAGGGGGAACAGGACCCATGGGCAGAAAGAGCTGCTGAACTGGGGCTGGGAGGAATGGCTGATTCTATAGTGGGGAGCTGGGGGAGGTAAGGAAAAAGGAGGTGTCCAAATGGACTTTCATATGCTAAAGAAGACAGGATGCTGGAGGTGTTGCTATTGCCAAGTTCAGGTGGTTTGCCCTGCTAGTGAGGCATTAATATTAAGACAGTTGAGAGATTCCTGAGGAATGCTATACCCTATCACAATAGGCTGCAGGTTATAAAGAAGTTTAATTTTGTTTACGTTCCCTTCTGCCTCTGTTTCCCACATCACTGTGAAGAGGAGGGTGATGTTAAGCCTCCAGGAAATTGAGTTAGGGGTCTCCGGAAGTTAGGCTATTGATAAGAATGCTTTTTCCTTGTAAATCACTAAGACATTGGTAAACTGAAGACTCACGTCCTCTGATTTTTATCAGTTCACCATTTGTTTTTCCTTCCCTTAGTTTTAGGGCAGCCAGAAGTGCCTGAGGAATGCCACACAGAGCCCACCTGAGGCGGGTGGGGGGGTGTCAGCTTGCCTTCTGCTCCCTCATCAATGGGGTAGCCGAAACACTGTTTCTGGACCTGTCTGTGAATGTGTGTTTCTGGATGAGATTAACTTTGGTATCAGCGGACTCAGTAGATTGACCTCCCCAGTGTGAGTATCATCCAGTCCCTTGAGGGCCTGGATAAAAGAAAAGGCGAGGGAAGGGGGAATTCACCCCTTTTCCACCTCATTGCTTGAGCTAGGGCATCTATCTCTGCCCCGCCCCCCCCCGGGGGGGCTCCTGGGTCACAGACCTTCAGACCTAGGCTGGGATCTGCACCATTTGGCTTCCCTGGTTCTCAGGCCTTGAGATTCAAACTAAATTACACCACCAGCTTCTCCTGGTCTCCCACTTGCAGATGGCAGGTGGTGGGACTTCTCAGACTCCGTAATTACGTGAGCCAATTCCTTGTAATAAATACCAGATACACACACACACACACACACACACACACACACACACACACACACACGGTTCTGTTTCTCTGGGGAATCCTGACTAATACAAGACCCCAGGCATCCATGGAGCAAACATTATTATGCATCCTTTAGTGAGGCACTTCTAAGGTACCTGCCAGCTGCAGTATTTTGTTCCCAGGAGGTAAAAACCAGTGAGAAGGCCAAGGACCGGAGGAGACCCGGATGGATAGGCTGAACACCCAGTCCGAGTCCTGAAACCAAGCCTCCCATTACAGGCTGGTCTGTCCCACTGAGTAGAGCTCCAGCAAGACTTAAGAGAGGCATCCTGTGTCTTCCAGGCAGGCCCTGGTATCCATAGCCTTGAGTACCATCCCACCAGGGAGCGTCCTAAATACCTGCCCCACATAGAAGTCTGGTCTCGCAATGCTATCTCTGGTCAAGACCTTTGCTCCCGCTGCCTGAGCAGGGCAAATGCCCCCTCCTTCCTCTGCCCCACACAGAAGGTCTCCTGACCCAGAGTAAAGTGATCCACAGACATCTCAAGAAAGGGTGTCCCGCAGAACACTGCCGATGGCCATGGGATCCCCACCCCCTGCCTCAGTTTCCCCATGCATATAATGGGGTCCTCAAGGCACTGTGGATACAAAAGTGAATAAGACAGAGCCCGTGCCCTCAAGGCAGTGGGAGAAGGATTCCAACAGAAATGCAATGGTGACGCTGCAGAAGAGGGTAAAGTTATAGGAGGGGACATGGCAGTTACAGCTGGTAGGTCCTGTGGGGGCTATCGCCTGGGCCCACACCAGATCCCAGATGGATATTCAGGATCCCAGGGCCTGAGTGCGGCTGTGAGGCGTTTGGAGAGGAGGAAGCAAAGCAGGGTGTCAGGCTTGGGGGGAGGGCAGCGATAGTTCCTCCTGAGTTCCTGGAGACCTTGAGCCCCGGAGCCTTCAGTCCTTCCCCTAGGACTTGGATCTACCTGGTTTCTGCTCCTGGTGGGGTATGTAGGTAGGGGCCTTGGAGAGATGCGGGACCAGGAGCAGGATCAGGGCCTCGGGGTAGGGAGGAGATGAGACAGTCCAGCTGGGAATGTCGGAGGCGAAGTAGAGGAGGAAGAGGACAGCAGAAGAAGAAGAAATGGAGATGAAAGGAGGGAGTGGGGGGAGGGGCGGGAGTACATTCCTGCCCTCTCTCTGGCTGGGGGTAGGAACACGCAGCCTGTGAGTGCGGTCAGATACTGGAGCCCCAGCTAACTTCCCTCTTCCCCCGGAGAAAAGGAGAGTCCATGAGCCCAGTGCTGGCCAGGGGACTGTCAGCTGCTGTTCTGTTGCCTGTGCCCCCCGTGAGATATCTCTGCCTAGTGCCCTCTGCCCCCTAGTCTCCTCAGTTACAAAGCCTGCCACCCACAGGCCCCTGGTTACAGAGAACCCCTCCCCTCCCTAGAGCTGCCAGCCAGCAGGGGCTCGCGAGCCAGGAGCCGCAGGTCCCTGAGATGGGGAAGCTCAGCAAGCCTTCTGTGGTAAGCTAAATGATGTGTGTTGTTTTAAGCCATTATACTATTTAAGTAAGTGCCAGTGACAACAGGAAACACACGTCCCCCCTGGGGAGTAGTAGGCAGGTGGCTCAGTTCTTCCCCTCAAGGAGCCTGGATGCCACTCCCTCTGATCTGCCCTAAGGCTCCCTGTTCCTGGCAGCCAGGCTCCCTTTTGGCCTGGGGAGGAATGGCCACTGCCCTCCTCCCTGCGCTCCAACCCTGCAGAGCCCCAGGCCTTGGCAAGTTGGCCAGGCCCTGCCTGCTGGTCCATGGCTGCCTTGTCAATGGGACACCCTGCTGGACGGGAGGTGGTGGAGGGGATCAGAGGTACATTCAAGCTGCCATGACTCCAGGATCTCCTGATTACGGTTTTGGTTTAAAGATGGGTAAGACAGGATTCAGCTCCAATACCTTAGAAACACCTTGGAATGTCCCTGTAGACAGCAGGAGGGAATCTCTGTCCCATCACACGGGACAGGCCAATACATTAGAAGCATTTGGCCTTCCAGAGGAGAGGAACGCTGCACTGAAAGACCAGGGACAGAGTGGGGGAGTGTTCCTGGGGGGTTGTGCCCTCCTCTCCAGCATCTCCCTACACGGTTGACTGATTGCATTCTGGACAAGCAGAGCTGGACAAAAGTCCCCGCAGGTCCACCTCCTGAAACTTCCCCTGCTCTGCTTCCCAAGCTCTCTTCTGCCGGGAGAGCTGAGCCCAACCTCCTAGAACGCCCAGTGCTGCCTCCTTCTGCATGCTGTGAGCACTAAATGGCCACCTCTGCCCGCGACCCCAACTCGCTGCTGTCCTTGACTTCCTTTCTCCCTGGAAAGCATGACGAGCTGAGCCGGCCAAGTCTCACCCCACCGGACTGTTACTGCTGGGCGCGCCCGCGGTGGGAGTGCCGGTGAGTAGGGACAGGCGGTTTTGCCTTTATTTTTCCCCTGCCCTGTTCGCGCTCCCACCCTGCTTTTATCCTGTTCTCCCCATCTTCTCTGGAAATTCTCCACTTGTCTCCATTTTCACAATGTTTTTGCTCTGTGCCTTACTGCAAGGAGCGTTGCTGTCCCGGGACGACCCAGTTGGGGTCCTCGGGTCCTTCTGGGAGAGCACCTCCGGCTGGGGTAGGCTTTCGCTCTAGTGGGGAAATCCCCCTAACTACAGTTGTGTTTAGCACCGAGGTGGCGCCCGGAGGAAGCAAATGAGCTCGGAATACACATGCAAATGAGCTCGGAACCCGCTCGCCCGATTGGTGCCTCTGGGTGTCTGCGTGCAGAGGAGCTCTCCCCTGCAGCCTGGCGGCTCCAGGTTGGGCGCGGCACCGGGACCCAGGCGCCCTGCCAGCTGCCTGGCGTCTTTCTGTGTCTCTCGGATTCCTCTCTCCTGTAATCCTTTCGCACTCTCTGAGTCCCCTTCCGTGCTCCCTTTGGTTTCTTTCCGGCCTTACCTGTTCTGGCCCCCGTTCTTAATTGCCAAATTCTCCCGTCTTGGGTTTCCCACCCCCAATGAAACAGGTATATCCCAATGTTTAAGGTACAGAGAAGCTCGCTCAGAGAAGCAGCCTGCGTCCACAGTGTCCCCTGACCTGGGCACGTCCGACTCATTTCGGGACGTCAGGGGTCGGACTGCGGAGATCACGGGGTATATGGCAATGAGCACTGGGAGTGGGCGCCCTGGGCTGGGTGGCACCAGGAGACCATCACTCCCCCTTAATGAGCGCACAGCCTGTCCCGGCCTCTCTTCTTGGGCCTCACTTATTTCCAGGGGGCGGCTCATAGGGATGCTCTGAGAACGTTAGCATGGGCGGTCGGAGCTACCTCTTCCCAGGTCTCCTTCTCCAGGGCGGATGCGGACCACCGGGGCGGGGCGGGGGGGCAGTTCCTCGGCGCCTCGGAATGAATGTGTGGGACCTGTTTTCCCACCCAGCTCCCCTGGTCAATGGCTACTTAAAATGGAGAGAAGTTGGAGGTGATAAATCCTGTATCTGGTTGGTGATGAGGAAAAATGGGGCTTCTCACACATCACAGGAGGAAATACCTTTCAGTCCGCGTTGGGAAACAATTTGGCAATGTTTCATAGCGTTAGAAAGATCCACCCTTAGGCCCTATAATCTCGTTCCTGGATAGAAATTCTGAGGAAATATTCACTAATTAAGATCACATACAAGAATACTATTGCAAAAAATGTCCCGGTGCTCCTCAATAGTGAGGGGGTGCATTGCGATTTATCTCCCCTGGGGAGTAAGACCTCAAGTCAGCCTTAGGGTGGGTAGGATTAGGGCATGGGGATTAGGGTTCTGGTGAGGACCCTAATGTTAGGATTGGAGTTAGGGCCTTAAATTTAAGACCTTAAGGTTAGGGCTTGGGTTGGTACTTTAGGGTTAAGGTGGCACTCAGGATTAGGGTCTTAAAAGGAATATGCTAGATCCCTATTAACTGATTCATGCAGATCTCTTAGATGCGTTAAGAGGCAGAGACATTATAACCCCATTTTTGTAACTTTTTCTGTGTGCCATTTATGTGTATATATATTTATATGCCTTTATGTGTTTATGCATTTATATGCATTTATGTGTATATACATTCATTTGAGAATGTTGTTAATATTGGATAAATGCAGGGAGAGAAAGGGGAGAAAAGAAGTTTTTTTTTTTTAAGCTGCATTGTAAAGGAAGGTGTGCCTACCTCTTTTGACTCCATTGACTTCATAGGAAATTAAGCACTGATCCCCAAGCTTCCCTCTTTTGCCTGGCTCCCATCTACCTTTCTACATCCACTCACTTGTCTGTGGACACCTTGGGTTATAAGATGTGGGATACAAATGATATCCACATCCTTCAGGAAAGATCCACACCCTGCCTCTCATGGCCACACCAGACAAAATCGAATACAGTACAAAATGCAGCATCTCAGAGAATAAACCCAAGGCCTTGTGTTTTTTCAGGAGACGGTTCAGCAGTGGCAGCAGGGGGGACCCCTGCCTCAGGTCAGCACTTGCCTCATCCAGAAGGTTGCCCCTCCAGGAGCCCAGGGTCTCTCAGGCTCTGCTAGACACTCCCCTTGCACATAAGCCATGTGGAATTTGGCCTGTCCTCTGAACCATCCATTATATCTTGAGGCCCCGAGCTGAGGGCCAGGCTGTTGTGTATCTCTTTAAAGGATCACTGCTGCTAGGGGAAGGACCAGGAGTTCTGGACACAGCCGACTTTTCCAGTCCCCCTGGTGCTGCCACCCCTGAAGCTCAGTTTTGGTTGTAGTAAACAAATGCCAGCCTCCAACATTAAGCAGTGAGAGTCTTACTGTGCCTGTCACATGTGTCTGTCATTCACAAAGAGATGCTGCTACGGGACCTCCTCCTCCTCAATCCCCTTGAAAGGGACTTGGGGGATCATCTTTCTCTACCTCTCAGCAGATCTGTCTCTGTCCCTCCTCTGTTCTGGTGTTGGTGGCATGCCTTGCCTCAGTCTCCCCCTCCTCTTTCAGGACTTATCTCTGATTCAGGTCTCAGGCACTTTGTTCTCTTTTAGCTTGAACTGTTGAAGCTCTGCCCTGTGGCTCTCAGTGTCCTAAAGGAGGAAACTAAATTTGATTCAGTAAAGCTAGCAATGGAGAATATGAGTGGCTGGAAGTGGGACAATGGGATAAGAAGACAAGGGAAATTTGGGGGAGGGGGCGGAGGCAAGAGAGGAGGAGGAGGAAGGTGTATGGGGGATAGCAGATTGACATCTCTCCTTAACATGGTCCCGTATACTGATCTGAGCACCTATGGAGAAGCTGATGGTGTTACTGAAAAGAGGTTTTATGATGCTCTGGCCATAAATGCAGATGCTTCCATGTCATGACACAAAAAATAGATCTGGGATGGAGACGAGGTGCTTCCCTGGGGCTCTACATGGAGGCCAGTACCACCGTTGGCAGCTTGAGGAATGAGAAGTTGAGAAGCATCTGGGCCAGCACCTCAGCCAACACATGAGCATTCCCATGACAGCCCAGGGGAATGGGAGGATTTTCTAAGGGAGTGTGGGGCCGCAGATGTGGCCAGCAGAGGGGGAAGAAATCATAAGGGATAAAACGTACCAAGCACAAGTATAAGTCACATACTACAGTTAGCACTTTAGATGATTATCTTATTTAAGTATCAAAATGACCCTACATGGAATGTAATATTGCACTACAAGCACAGAGTAAAGCCTAGACACTCAGATTTGAGGGTCAGCCCATATGCATATGAGTCATGATGTCACTGTCCTCGAGTTTGCTCTGGATCTTAGCTTCATCATCTGTAAAAGACAAAATAATAGTGACTACATGAGGAATAAAAAGGGTAATAATGACAAAGCACTTATATAAGCATTCTATAACTCTCGCTTATGATTATCCCCATTTTATCTGTAAGGAAACAGGATTAATAACTTACCCAACACACGAGTCCACATTTGAATGACAGACCATGAGACCAGAACACAAAATCTTATCCATGGGAAAGTACTTGCCCAAAGACTCAAAACTCATAGTGTCTTCAGATAACCATGCCCTAATATCAAGGTGGTAAGAGGATTTATGTATCAACCTAAAAACTTTATACCTATCTATATTATCTTTCAAAAGTAAGGGCTTGGGGTGCCTGGGTGGCTCAGTCATTAAGCATCTGCCTTCGGCCCAGAGCATGATCCCAGAGTTCTGGGATCAAGCCCCACATCAGGCTCCTCCATTGGGAGCCTGCTTCTTCCTCTCCCACTCCCCCTGCTTGTGCTCCCTCTCTCACTGGCTGTCTCCCTCTGTCAAGTAAATAAATAAAATCTTTTTCTTAAAAAAAGTAAGGGCTAAAAAAGTCATTGAAGATATAAAATAATTAAGAAAACTTACTCCCATACAGCCTCACTAAAGGAAATATTGAAGAATAATTTCAGCAAGAACAAAGGTGAACCTAGAGAACAGACCAGGAATACAGGGAAAAAATGATCCCAAAATGTTTATGTAATATAATTAGTTTCTTTACTCATTTAAAAAGCAGATTTTAAGTAACAATTAAAATTCATGGGAATATGTGATGGGTAATTGGGACTGTGCTAGGACCCTTGAGAGGAGGATACAAGTGTGGAATAAATGAGACTTTTGTCAGGAAATTTACAATTAAACTGAATTGGGGATGGGGCTTCCTGAATGGCAGAGTGAGGTGGTCAGCAAAGCCTCTCCTCGAAAAGCAATGTTAGAGACACCGGCACTGTAACAAGATGATATAAACTTACTATTTCCTGCTTCTCCCTTCTAATGCAACAAAATACCTCAGAAATTATTATACAGATGACAGTAAAAAAACACTCTGAAGGCTGGAAAAATGAAAGTGGACTGACTAGGAACCTCATGATTTTAGTAGTGACATGGGGTGAGTTCCCTGTGTGTGTGTGTTTTTAATCGGTCATATATACCCAGGACTTGATGCCAGAGAGATTTGAAACCTGGAACTACCAATGGGTGTCTACTAAACGACAACAGTAATAAAATCCTGCTTTCACTGGCCGAAGGACAAAAAAGGAGAAGCCCAACAGAGACTGAGGGGGGAGATTCAACCCTCACTCCACAACCAAGTCATCAGCAAGCAGCCCCAACTGCCCATGGCAACGGCAGCAGCAGCAAAGCCCTTGGTCTCCCTGCCCTTTACCAGTGGCATATGGAGACCCAAGAGAAATGGCCTCTGACCCAACCCCCCTCTTAAACAGAAGGTGGCCCAGGGACACCAGGTAACCCAGGGACACCAGGTAACCCAGTGAACACTCTCTGTCCCCACAGACAACACCAGCAGCAATTGAGCAGGAGTCCCAGGAGCCCCAGAAGAATGAAGCAGATCAGAACAGCATTGCAAGGCTCCAAAAGCTACACTGTCAAGCTCATAAAAATAGGTCAGAATTTAAAGGCTAACCCCCAACAGCAAAACTACCTGCTAAATAGAAGATTAAAATAGGGTAAAGAATCTCTTAACATCATAACAAAAACTTTGAGGATATAACAGAAAAATTGTTCCTCATACCAAGAACCAGTGAAACCACAATTTAGATAAGAAAAGACATCTGGCTGACACCAATACCACGACAAGTAATATGGATCATCAGACAAGGATTTTGTTGGATTTTTTTAAAGATTTTATTTATTTATTTGACAGAGAGAGTGAGAGTGAGTGCACAATCAGGGAGTGCAGCAGAGGGAGAGGGAGAGGCAGGGTCCAGGGAGCCAGATGCAGGGCTCAATCTCAGGATCCTGGGACTATGACCTGAGCTGAAGGCAGACTTTAACCAGCTGAGGCAACCAGGAACCCTGATGGACAAGGATTTTAAAGCAGTCATCATAAAATACTTCAATAATCAACTACAAATTCTCTCTTGAAACAAATTTTAAAAAATTAAATTTTAAGCAATGAAATAGAAGTTATAAATAAAGAACAAAATGGTGAAAAAAGAAACAAGTGGAAATTGTAAAACTGAAACACAATAAAATTTTAAAACTTGCTAGACAGACTCGACAGTAAG
Organism: Ailuropoda melanoleuca; assembly: GCF_002007445.2. NCBI lineage: Eukaryota > Metazoa > Chordata > Mammalia > Carnivora > Ursidae > Ailuropoda > Ailuropoda melanoleuca. The sequence continues at coordinate 3,017,528 of NC_048220.1, forward strand.
TGAAGATGACAGAGAACAGAATCAATGAACTTGAAAACAAATCAGTAGAATTTACCCAGTCTGAACAGAACATAGTAGACCAAAACAAACAAGCAAACAAAGGAACAACCCTCAGGAGCTTAAGAGACTATAGAAACAGGAGGTCTAGCCTTCATAGAACTCATATTAAGAGAGCCCCAGGAGTAGGAGAGGACAATGTGGAGGAAATGAATATGTATTGGAAGAAATAATGTCTGAAAAGCCCATTGGCAAATCTGACAGAAGACATGAACCTACAAATTCAAGAAGCTGAGCAAATCCCAAACAGGATAAAAGAAAAGAAAAATCCATGCCAAAACACAGCAAAATTAAACTTCCAAAAGCTAATAATTAAACTCCTGAAATCTAACAAGGAAACAATTTTAAAACAGCCAGAGAGAAGCAAGATATTGCATGGAAAGGAGCACCAAGTTGAATGACAAAAGAAGTCTCATCTAAAACAGTGGAGGCCAGGCACATTTTTCAAGTACTGAAAGCAAAGAACTGTCAGTTTTGAATCCCATGTCCTTCCTTCAGGAATGAATGGGAAATAATAATGATACTCTAAGACAAAGGAAAACTAAGAGAATTTATTGTTAACAGACAGGAAGATCTCCAAATAGAAAGAAAATAGTAACGGAGGGAGGTTGAGACCTTCAGGAAAGAAACAATAGAATGGATAAAAATAGAAGTGAATGTAATACACAATCCTTCACCTCATGAGTTCTTTAATCACATTTTATGGATGAAGCAAAAGTTGTAACATCATCTGATCTGGTGTTCAATGTATATAATGGAAATACTTATATTTTAAAAGTGGAGAGTATAAAGGTAAGCAAAGTTTCTACATTTCACTTAAAATGGTAAGACATCAACACTGGTAGGCTGTGGTTACACATGTGTAAGATTATACCCAGCAACTACTAAGAAAACTACAGAAAAACTAATGTGCTGGAGAACATTATAAACAAATCAAAATTGAACTCTAAATGCTCAGGTAACTCACAGGATGTAAGGAAAAAGAAACAGAAGAATGAGAAATGTAGGGAACAGATAACAAATAATAAAATGACAGATGCATGCCCTGATATACCAATAATTACTTTAAATGCCTGTGGCCTGAATACACAAATTGAAAGAGCTTGGCAGGACTAAGTATATGTTGGCTGCAAAAACTCACTTCAAACATAATGGTATACATATGGCTGAAAATTAAAAGGATAAACCAAGCAAACATTTTTTTAATCAGAAAAGGCTATATTAATATCAGATAAAGTAGACTTTGGTGCAAAGAAAGTTAGTAGGGACAAAGAGGTACATTACATAATAACAAAAGGATCTATCCACCAAGAAGATACAGCAACTCTAAATGTATACGTACCAAACAATAAAGCTTCAAAATACACAAAGCAAAAATCTGAAAGCTGAAAGGAGAAATAGACAAATTCACAAGTAGAGTTGAGGACTTCAGTCCTTATTTATCAATTGATAAAATTAACACAGAAAATCAGCAAAATAGAAGAATCCAGCAATGCTATCAACAAAAAGACAGTAAAATACACATTTTTTTCTGACATCCATAGGACACTTATCAAGATAACCCTTATCTGGGGTTATAAAATAAGCCTTAACAAATTTAAAAGGGTAGAAATCATAGAGTATGTTCTCAGACCATACTAGACTAAAACAAGAAATCAATTACAGAATGGCAGCCAAAAAAAAAATCCAAATATTTGGAAATTAGATAGCACACTTCTAAATAATGCATGAGTCCCACAGGAAATAAAATAGAAAGCATGAGGTATCAAAATTTGTGGGATGCAGCTAAAGCAGTGCTCAGAGAGGTACTTATAGCAATAAATGCTTATATTAGAAATGCTCCTTCCTCTCCCACTCCCCCTGCTTGTGTTCCCTCTCTTGCTGGCCGTCTCTATCTCTGTTGAATAAATAAATAAAATCTTTTTAAAAAAAGATAAAAGCAGCAGCCAATGAAATTGAAAGAAGAAAATAGATAAAATTAGTTAAACAAAACCTACTTTTCTGAAAAAAAATCCACAAATTTTGTCAAGATTGATATAAGACATTAATCGCCAATTATCAGTAATTAAAGAAAATATTGCAACAGATCTTGCATCCATTAAAAGAATAATGAGGGAATACTATGAACAAATTTATGTTCATAAATTTGACAACTTAAAGGAATGGAGAAATTCTTCAAAACCACAAACTACGAAAATTAAGCCAAGATGAAGTAGATAACGGGACTATTCCTAAAATTATTAAAGAAATTGAATCTATAACTATAAACCTCCCCAAGAGAAATCCTTGAGCCCAGATAGTTTCATTGGAGTATTTTACCAAATATTTAAGGAAGAATTATTGCCAGTTTTATAAAATATTATCCATAAAATATAAGAAGGGAATACTTCTCAAATCATTTTTTGCTGCCAGTATTGTGATACCAAAATCAGATGAATACAGCACATAAAAAACCAAATCTCTCATGGATATACATATTAAAATCTTCAGCAAAATTTTAGCAAATCAAATCCAACAATGTATACAAATAATACATCATGAAGAAGTGGGATTTAATTTATTCCAGGTATGCAAGACTGGCTCGGTATTCTAATATCAATCAATATAATTCACCATATCTGCACAGGCTAAAGAAGAAAAATCTTGTATGACCATATCAGTTGGCACAAAAAAGTATTTGACAAAATTCAACAGCCATATTCCTGATTTTAAAAAATTCATGTTACTGCAGTAGGAATAGAAGTGATCATCTCCAACCTTATAAAGAATATCTTACCAAAAAATCTACAACCAACGTCATAATTAATGGTAAAAGACTGAATGCTTTTCCTCTAAGATTAGGTACAAGGCAAGAATTTTGGCTGTCATTATTATTCAACATGGAAAGATCTGGCCACTGTAATAAGTCACTTAAAAGCGATACGAGGGATATTAATTGAAAAGGGAAAAATACAACTCCATTTCCAAATGGCATGATGGTCTATGTAGGAAATCCCAGGAAAATCTGCAAAATAAATTCCCCTAAAGCAAATTATTGAGCTTGACCTGCTCTCCGGATACTAGATGAATACACAAAAATGAATTGCATTTTTATATACTAATGGTGAACAGGTAGAGAATTGAAGCCACAATACCACTTATAATTGCTTTGGAGAAAATGAAATGCTCAGGTATAAATTTAACAAAATATGAATAGGATCTGTGTGATAAAAATTACAAAATGCAAATGAAAGAAATCAAAGATGACCTAAATTCTTGGAGAGACATACCACATGCAAGGACCAAAAATCTCAACATAATAAAGATATCAGTTCTCCCTGAATTCATTTATAGGTTGTTTTGTTTGTTGGATTTTTAATTTTTTTAATTTTAATTCTAGTGTAATTAACATACAGTGTTATATTTTTTCAGGTGTGCAATATAGTAAATCAACAATTCCATATACTACTCACTATGCAGTGTATACTCTTAGGGGCACCTGGGTGGCTCAGTTGGTGAAAGTGTCCAACTCCTGATTTCACCTCAGATCATGATTTCAGGCTTCTGAGATGGAGCCCCTCATCGGGCTTAGCACCCAGTGAAGAGTCTGTTTGGTATTCTCTCTCTCTCCCACTCCTTCTGCCCCTTCCCCTGGCTCTCTCTCTCTCTCAAATAAACAAATCTTTAAAAAAAGAGAGAGATGTACTCTTAATCCCTTTACCTATTGCACCCATTCCCCCACCCACTTCCCGTCTAGTCACCATCTGTTCTCTATAGTTAAGAGTCTGTTTTGGGGGTTGTCTCCTTTTTATTCTTTGTTCATTTCTTTTGTTCTAAACTTCCACATCTGAGTGAAATCATATGGTATCTGTCTTCCTCTGACTGGCTTGCTTCACTTAGCATTATATTCTCCAGATCTATCCATGTTGTTGCAAATAGCAAGATTTCATTATCTTCTTTGGCTGAAAAATGTCTCATTGTATATATTTATCACATCTTTTTTATCTGTTCATCTATCGATGGACAATTAGGTTTTCCATAGTTTTACTACCGTAAATAATGCTGCAATAAACATAGAGGTGCACATATCCCTTGGAATTAGTGTGATTGTTTTTGTGGATTTTCTCTGTTCCTTTCTTCCTTTGCTGTCTTCTCTCACCCTAAGTTTGCTGTCATTAGTAATACATGTGGGTTCCTTTCTCTTCAATATTTGCATATCTATTACTGGTTTTTTATTTGTACCACTAAGTATGTATATAACATCTTCTACATATAGCAGTCTATCTTAAGTTGATGTTCACTTAAATTTGATAACATTCTTTATTCTTCCCTTCCCCACGTTTTAGGTATATGGTGTCATGTTTTACTTCCTTTTATTTTGTGAGTCCCTTGACTGATATTCTTATTTTTACTCCTTTTGTGCTTCCTATTTTTCTCTTACTTATGCCCTTTCCTTTCCATTTACAGAGTCTACTTTAATATTTTTTGTAGGGCTGGTTTAGTGGACATGAAGTCTTTTAATTTTTGTTTCTCTAGGGAACTCTGTATCTCTGCTATTCTGAATGATAGCCTTGCTGAATATTGTTGGCCTCATATTTTTCCTGTCAGCACTTTGAATATTATGCCATTCTCTTCTCGCCTGTAAAGTTTCTACTGAAAAATCCCCTTATAGGGTTTCCCTTATATGTAACTGTCTTCTTTTCTCTTGTTGCTTTTATAATTCTTTCTCTATCCCTGCTTTTTGCCACTTTACTATGTGTCTTGATGTGGACTTCCTTGGGTTGGATATCTGTACCTCCTGGATCTGAATTTCTGTTTCCTTCCCTGAATTTGGGAAGTTTTCAGCTATTATTTCTTGAAGAAATACATTTCCTGCCCTCTTTTCTCTCTTCTTCTTCCAGGATCCCTATAATACAAATGTTTTTACATTTGATGGAGTCACTGAGTTCCCTAAGTCTATTCTCATTTTGCATAATTTTTTTCTCTCATCTGTTCAGCTTGATAACTTTCCATTACTCTGTCCTCCAGGTTGCTGATTCGTTCTTTTGCTTCTTCTAGCCAGCTGTTTAGTCCATCTAATGTATACTTAACTTCAATTATTGTATTCTTCATATCTGATTGGTTCTTTTTTATCTCTTTGTTAAGGATCTCATTGATGTGCTCCACTCTTTCTCAAGTCCAGCAAGTACCTTTATGATTATTACTTTAAATTCCCTATCAGGCATATTACTTTTCGCTGTTTTGCTTAGGTCTCTTGCTGTGATTTGGTCCTTTTTTTTTTTTCATTTGGGATAAATTCCTCTTTCTCCTCATTTTGCCAAACTTTCTCTATTTCCATATGTTAGGAAAGTCAGTTACCTCTTTGCTCTTGAAAGCAGTGAGCAGAGACAATCTACAGGAACAGTGATTTGTGACCCAGTATGTGGTCTATTTTGGAGAATGCCCCATGTGCGCTGGAAAAAAAGAGTATTCTGCTGCTTTAGGATGGAATGTTCTGAATATATCTATTAAATCCATCTGGTCCAGTGCATCATTCAAAGCCATTGTTTCCTTGCTGGTTTTCTGCTTTGATGATCTGCCCATTGCTATAAGTGGAGTGGTAAAATCCCCTACTAATATTGTATTATTGTCAAAGTTGTTATTAGTTGTTTTATATATTTGCGTGCTCCCAGGTTGGAGGCATGAATATTTATAATTGTTAGATCTTGTTGGATTGTCCCCTTTGTTATGCAATAGTGCTTCATCTCTTGTTGTAGTCTTTGGTTTAATATCTAGTTTGTCTGATATAAATATGGCTACTCTGGCTTTCTTTTGACATCCATTAGCATGATAGATGGTTCTCCAGCCCCTCACTTTCAATCTGCAGGTCTCTTTAGGTCTAAAATTAGTCTCTTGTGGGGAACATATAGATGAGTCTTGTTTTTTTAATTGATTATGAAACCCCATGTCTTTTGATTGTAGTGTTTAGTCCATTTAGAGTGGTTACTGAAGGACATGAATTTAGTGCCATTGTATTACCTGTAAAGTCACTGTTTCTGTAGCTTGTCTCTGTTCCTTTCTGGTCTTTGTCACTTTTAGTTTGTCTCTCCCACTCAAATGGTCCCCTTTAATATTTCTTGCAGGGCTAGTTTAGTGGTCATGAACTCCTTTAATTTTTGTCTGAGAACCTCTTTATCTCTCCTTCTATCCTGAATGACAGGGTAGAGTATTCTTGACTGCTTCTTTTTCCCCTTTAGCACGTTGACTCTATCATGCCACTTCTATCTGCCCTGCCAAGTTTCTGAGGAGAGATCTACTGCTAACGTTATTTGTCTTCCCTTATAAGTTAGGGATTTCTTTTATCTTGCTGCTTTTAGGACTTTTTCCTTATCTCTATATTTTGCAAATTTTACTACGATATGTCTTCATATTGGCCTGCTTTGTTGATTTTGATGGGAGTTCTCTCTGCCTCCCGGATCTGGATGTCTGTTTCCTTCCCAAGATTAGGGAAGTTTTTAGCTATAATTTGCTCAAATAAACCTTCTGCACCTTTTTCCTTCCCTTCTCCTTCTGGAACTCCTATGATAGGAATGTTATGCTTTATGGAGTTGCTGAGTTCCATAAGTCTACATTTGTGATCTAATATTTTTTTTCTTCTTCTTTTAAGCTTCATTATTTTCCATAATTTCATCTTCTATATCAATTATTTATTTTTGGTTTCTTCCATCCATTTATCATTATATCCAGCTGTTTCACATCTCAGTTATAGCTTTTTTTATTTTGGCCTAATTTCTAGGTCTTTTATCTCTGTGGGAAGTGACTCCCTTGTGTCTTCTATGCTTTTCTCAGACCCAGCTAATATCCTTATGATTGCTGTTTTAAAATCTGGATCAGGCATATTACTTATATCTGTTTCAATTAGATCCCTGGCCTTGACCCTTTCTTTTTCTTTCTTTTGGGATGATTTCCTCCATCTTGGCATTTTGTCTAGGTTTCTGTTCTCTTCTCTGTGTTAGGAAAGCCTGTTATGTTTCTTGCTCCAGAGAATAATGACTTATTAAGGAGAGGTCATATACTGTCCAGTGCCTGGTTCTTCAGGAAGTATTTCTGGTGTATGCTGTGTGCACTCTGCTGCTGTGTTTTGGCTGCTCTTTCCCTCAGGCCAGCCCTCTGCAGAGTTTCTCCTTGCCTACACTGGGGAGTTTGGGGACCTTGTACAGAGTGTGGTGAGTTTTAACTAGGAGTGCTCTGGTCTGCTTGCTAATAGAGATCTGATGCTATTTCCAGTAAAGCTAAAGCTTTATGGCACTCTATGGCCAGTAGACTTGGTGTATGCAGAGGGTTTGTGCTGGTCTTCTGGTAGAGGGGTCCCCAGCTCTGGTTCCCAGGCAAACTTACCCTAGTAAAGAAGCACCTGCTGAGTGCAGGGGGATGTGGCTTGATATAAGAGGCTCAGGCGTCCATTTTTGATGCTCTGCTCCTCACTGAAGGCAGTCCATGCTGATGGACAGAGGAGAAAAAATAGTACCAGCCCTCTCCCTTGGCTCTGGAGAGGGGAGTTTACTCCTGCTGATGTTCAGAAGCCCTAACAGAAGACCAAAAAATCTAATCTCCCCTCATGTGTCCCGGGCATCCCTCAGATCCCTGCCTTCACCCTGTCTGTGTCCAGGCTATCTGCCTGTGTGGCAGTACAGTGCACCTGTGCTTTATCCCAGGCAGACAAGGTGGGTTTAAAAAACTCTAAACTTTAGGGACCCGGTGTGGTGCAGACCCACACTGGGGGTGAGTCTTGCCACCCTGTGGTCAGTGCAGTTTTGTCCCAGAAGGGCCACTGCACCAACACACAGGAGCTTATAGTTTAGAGTAAAGCACAGCAAAAAGCCAATGTCCAGGTTAGCCATCTCTACTCCTATGCTAAGGGGTGGGGGAGTGCAATGGCACCTGCCAGCTCTTTTGTCCCCTTGGAGGCAATGGCACTTCTCCCAGATGCACTCCAAGAAGGGGGAACTGTCTCTCCCAGTGTGATCTGGGGATCTGTCTGCTCCTGGGTTTCTACCCTCTTTTTCCACAGAAGCACTGCAGGAGCCACCAGACTCAACACCAGCGAGGGTGTGGACCTCTAAAACCAGTCTTTGAGCTCCGCTGATTGTAAAAACTCATGATAATCAGCCCCTCTCCTTTACCCAGTCAGTGGCATTGGGGAATTATCTTCCTTGTGTGATCCTCTGTGAGCTCCTCTCTCTCCTCTCTCTCACCTCACTCTGTGACCAGGGCTCCCTCCCCTCCCAGTACCCACAATCCTTTTCTTCCCCAAATCATGTCTCCGCACATCCCACCGTCCACAAACTGGCCTCCTCTCTCCCTGTAGTTGTGTAGTTTATTCTGTCAACCCTCAGATCAATTTCTTGGGTGTTCAGAATGATTTTTTCTTTATCCAGCTGTGTTCCAGGGATGAGGCAAGCATAGGGTCTTCCTACTAGTCCACCATCTTAGCTCTTCTCATGAAGACACTTGTTTATAAATGTTTAGCAGCTTTATTCCTGACAACCCTAAACTGAAAACTACCCAAAGATTTTTCAGTGGGTGAAAAAGTTAATCTGTGGTACATCCATAAAATGGAATATGATTAAGCAGTAAAAAGGAATGACTGTTGATATACACAATTTGGATAAACCTCAAGAAATTATGCATAGTGAATAAAGCCAGTCTCTAAAAAATATTGTGATTTTGTGACTTATAAGAAATACATATTTGATCTTCGTTCTATTTCTGGCACAAAGTTCCTAAAATCCTTGGAATTTCCTAAGTAGTCAGAGTAATGGGAGCATCTTTTGCTATATTTTGTCTTTTGTCCTCAGTTCCTCAAATAGCATCAGAGCTATAAAGGTGAAAGGAATGTTTTGTTATTTGTAACAAATCCCTTCCCACCACACCTTAGTATGTTAAGGAAGTGAATTTTGGAAAGCTCTTAAGTAATCTAAGCCTAGGGGCTGGCTGCCAGGGCATTGGAACTTTCGTCCCCATCATCTGACTGATAGGGAGGAGAGAGGGGCTGGAGGTTGAGTTCAATCGCTGATGGCCAATGATTTACTCAATGGTGCCGATGTAATGAAGTCTCCATTAAAAACCCAAGAGGGCAGGATTTGCAGAGTTTCCAGTGTGGTGAACACATCACATGCCTGGAAGGTGGCACATGCCAGTTTCATGGGGACAGAAGTTACTGCACTCAGGACCTTTCTGGACTCCACCCTATATACTTCTTCATCTAGATGTCCATCTATATCTTTTATAATATCTTTTATAATAAAATGGTAAAAGTAAGTAAATGTTTCCCTGAGTTCTGTGAGCCACTCTAGCAAATTAATTAACCTGAGGAGGGGGTCAGTAACAATTTGGACTTGTGAATGGATTCTGAAGTGGGGACAGTCTTGTGGTACTAAGCTTTTAATCTGTGGGATCTAATCCTATCTCCAGGTAGCTAGTGTCAGGACTGAGTTAATAGTTTGGTGGTCTTGGAAAACATGTATCAGAGATACATAGTGCATGACTCCATTTATCTAACATCTGTGAAATAACAATTATAAAAATGGAGAACAGATCAGTGGTTTACAGGGGTTAGGGATGAGGTGGGGTGACTATTAAGGTGTAGCATGATGGTCTTGTGGTGATGGTATGGTTTGTATATTAGATGTAGTGGTGTTTATGTAAAGTTCATGTGCTAAAACTGCATAGACCTATATATGTACACACACAAAATGAATTCATGTATAATTGGTGAAATATCAATAAGGTTTGTAGATTGTACCAATGTCAATTTCCTGGTTTTTTATATTGTGCTATAGCTATTTACAACATTAACACTGGGTGAAAAGTACACAGGACCTTCCTATACAATTTCTGTAGTATATAATTAGTTAAAAATTAAAAATTTTTAGAAGACTTTATTTATTTGACAGCAGAGAGAGCACAAGCAGGGGGAGTGGCAGGCAGAGGGAGAGAGAGAAGCAGGTTCCCCACTGAGCCAAAAGCCTGATGTGGGACTCGATCCCAGGACCCTGGGATCATGACTTGAGCCGAAGGCAAATGCTTAACTGACTGAGCCACCCAGGTGCCCCTTAAATTTTATTTTTATGTAATTTTATATTTGCAGGAAATTGGGGAGAAAGTACAGGGAGTTCCCATATACCCCTCAACCAGCTTCCCTCAATGACAATATCTTGTATAACTACAGTACAACATAAAAACAAAGAAAATTATATTGGTGCAATCCACAAAGTTTATTCAGATTTCACTATTTTACATGAATTTATTTGTGTGTATATATTTCTATGCAATTGTATTACATGCAGATTTGTATAATCTCCACAATCAATATGCAGAACTAATCCATCACCAAGAGCCTCCCTTATGACATCTCTTCTTAGCCACATACATCCACTCCCCCTCCCATGCCTAACCCTTGTCAACCATCAATCTATTCTCTATTTCTACACTTTTGTTATTTCAAAAATGTTACATAAATGGAATCATATGCTATGTAACCTTTGGGGATCGGTTTTATTCACTCATCATAATTCTTTTGAGGTCCATCTAAACTGTGCATATCAATAGTCCATTTCTTTTTATTGCTCAATAGTATTTCGTAGTATGGATGTACATAGTTGTTTAACTATTCATCCACTGAAGGACCTTCGAGTAGTTTCCAGTTTGGGAGTATCAGGAACAAAGCTGCTATAAGCATTGATGAACAAGTTTCTCCATGGAAATAAGTTTTCATTTCTTTGTGATAAATGTCCACAAGTGCAATTGCTCAGTCGAATGGTAAGTCCATTTTTGGTTTTCAAAGGAACTGCCAAACTGTTTTCCAGAGTGGCTGTATCAATTTTTTGTATTTCAATTTTTTTAGTTAAATTCTAGTTAGTTGGGGCGCCTGGGTGGCACAGCGGTTAAGCGTCTGCCTTCGGCTCAGGGCGTGATCCCGGCGTTATGGGATGGAGCCCCACATCAGGCTCCTCGCTATGAGCCTGCTTCTTCCTCTCCCACTCCCCCTGCTTGTGTTCCCTCTCTCGCTGGCTGTCTCTATCTCTGTCGAATAAATAAATAAAATCTTTTTAAAAAAATTCTAGTTAGTTAACATATATGGTAAAATTGGTTTCAGGTGTAGAATTTAGTGATTCATCACTTACATTTAACACCCAGTGCTCATCACAGCAACTGCCCTCATTAATACCAGAGTAGCTATATAATTTTGCATTTTGACCAGCAATTTTTGAATCACCTTGTTTTGCCGTATCATCACCAGCATTTGATATTATCACTACTTATTTTAGGCATTCTGATAGGTGTGTAGTGATAGCTCTTTGTGGTTTTAATTTGCATTTCCCTGCTAACTAATGACATTAAACATCTTTTTGTGTGTTTATTCGCCATCTGGATGACCTGAAGTAGGTATTTGAAAATTTAAGATGCGTATTGTAATTCTTAAAGCAACTACTATGAAAATAACTTTAAAAAAGGTAAAAATAAAGAGGGAAGAGAGATTAAAATGACACACTTAAAAATGTATTTAACACAAACAAAGGTAGTAAAGGAAGAACAGAGAAGCAAAAAACAAAAACAAAACAAAAAACACACATGACACAAATAGAAAATAAGTCACAAAATGGAAAAAGTAAATCCAACCATGACAATAATTAAAATAAATAAATAGATGAAAAAGCAGAGCCCAAATTTTAAAAAGCAAGAATCACAGATTTATCTTAAAAATCCATAACTTCAATGGTCTGAAAAAACAGAAAAATCCAAACCCAGGAAAATTCTGCAAAACACCTAATCAGTACTCTTCAGACATACCAAGGTTACACAAGGCATTAAGACAGAAACGGTCACTTTGGAGGAGACTAAGGAGATGTGACAACTAAATGTAATTTGGGATTCTGGGTTGATACTGGAACAGAAAGAAAACTTTACTAGAAAAACTGGGAAAATCCAATTAAAGTCTGAAGTTTAGCTAATAGCATCACATCAATGTTAGTTTCCTGGTTTCAGTAACTGTTTGGTAAGATGATAACATTAAGAGAAGCTCAATGAAAACTAGATGGGGATTCTCTGTACTATCTTTGTAAACTGTCCTTTAAGTCTAAAATTGCACCAAATTTAAGAATCAAGACTAAATTGTCACATGTCATTTCCTAACATATGCTAGATTGATCAAGCCCATAGTGATGTCAGGTGGGCAGGTGAGAACCAGCAGTGGGAAAAGGCTAGTGTGTGGATTGCCTTCCCATGGACTTGAACACGAAAATCCGGAGTCAGCATCTAGAGGCATAAAGTGATGCTACTTTCCCATCAGCTGAGCCACAGAAAACCTAACACGGTTAAAGCTAGTTACTTATACAAATAGATTTTTCCTCCACTATGTTCAAAGAGAAAAGACATGGAACATTTGGCAAATTAACAAAAAGTCACATATATATTCAATACATATTGTTATTTATAATACACATTATACATTCTGTATGTAATATATTATACATATTATATGATATTTATGCATTATTATACATATCACCTACATATTACACATATGTATATAATATACATATATTGTATATTATGTATTCTATTACATTATAATTATGTATTATATACATATATTATACATATGAATTGTATGTTATATATTCATATATATTATTCATGTGCATTACATATCATATATGTAGTATATATTATGTATATTACATATACATTACATTATGTAATATATAATACATATACACATAATATACATTATACACATATATTATGACTACATATAAATATATATGATTACATATGTGTGTGACACATATAACTGTGTTCATTTCCAGAATGTTCATGTGGTACCAAGTGTTCATATGTAGAAAGCAGAAAGACTGACAAGGGCCTAATTAAGCAAAAGGGGAGGTGGGAAAGGGCAATTACGGCAGCAAGTGGGTGTCTTGCCTGCTCCTGCCTGGAGAAAAACTGGTCCAAAGCTTCCCTCTTCTGTTGCAGAGATCCTGACCACAGGGTGGGCCAGCCTAACAAGCTTCAGCCACCCAATTTCTAGGGGCCCATCTGGCAAAAAGACGATGGGAATGGTACATCGTCTCTATGGAGAGAGCTAACTATTTGATAGGGGCATAGGGCCAATGTCCTGGGCATAGCTGGACTTGGATGGTTTCCTACAATTCTCCTCCAAGGAACCAGTGAGACCAGCACACTTTGTGGGAATAGACCCTGGTGGGCCAGGGAAAGGGGACCAATTTTTTTACAGCCAAGCCAAGCAAGGCAGAGAGGTTTAGGGAGAACCAAGGAAAACAGCCCATGGAGGTGGCCCTCCATCCGACTATGGGAAGGCCCCTGGGCCTGGTGCCTTCTGCATCTGCCAGAAGTTCTTCTGCTGTGCATTAGTGGTGGGGGCGGGAGGGGGGAGTGTGCACAAACAGGAAGGCTGAGGGGCGCTGGGGTCAGAGATGGCCTCAGTCTTACCCTTCCAAGACCTTGTTGATACACTGCATCGCAGCTCTCTTCTCTAAGTCAAGGTCTTCAGCAGCGACTCGGTAACCTAGCTGGGGTGGTGGGGGCAGGATCAGTGGGTCATTTCGCCCGGACGACAGCAGTAGAGGAATCTTGCGCTTCCGAGGCCTGGAATTGTCGGATGGAGGTGAGCGATTCCTCAAACTTTGCTTCTGCCCAGAACGTGCATCTGCAACCTTTTCACTCCTGATCCTCCTTTGTGGTTCTACTGAGGCTGAAGAGCTACAATAATAGCTTTCCTCACTGGCTTTCTTCGTGGGCAGCTGGGGCTGGGATGAGGCCACGCCCCGGATCCCGGCAGCGCCTCGACGGCATCTCTGCGGTGGCGGGAAACCTCGAGTGGAGCTGTAAGAGCTGGTGATGGCGTTGCGTTTGCTGCATGAGCTCCAAAAGCAGGTGTGGGATTTCTTTATCAGGCTATCTTCTAAGCTCGTGGAACAGAAGTCTCTCTTCAGAGGCCCAGGCCTGGGCACGAAGGAAGAGAGGACTCCATTGACCATCAGCCGCTTGAACGCTGACTGCACGCTCCGGCTGCCCTCGGCGCCCCTTCTCAAATCATCCTGCCTCTCGGGGACCGGGTACCCTTCCTCTGACCTTGCCAGCCCTTCCCTGCTCTCGACCAGGGAGGTCAGGTCCTTCTCTGCCTTGGCTCTCGCTTGACCATTCTCTTCGAGGGCCCTCACCAAGGTCTCCCTTACACACAGATTTGGGAGGTGACCCGACAGTGAAGACCACATACAGATGACTGTCTGCTTCAGAGCCAAACGGAGGGTCAGTTTGCCCTTAGCCGATGCCATCTTCAGGATCACCGAGGTGCAGAACATCTGGGAGCTGCAAGCAGACAGCACTGGCTTCGGATGGCCGGTCTGGGGCACAGAGGAAAAGACCCCCAGAAATAAACACCGGGCATGCTGGATTGGATATTGCCGCTGATGGATTATGGCAAACCGCCGACGATGTCTCCACCGCCGACGACGTGGTGAAGCCACAAGATCCTCGTATGACAGCCTGCGAGCTACGTCCAGGGTCGGGGCTGCCAAGTGAACCCGGCCAGCCTGGGGAACACCGCGGGCGGGGTGCGCGGGCGCGGGCCTGAGGCTCTCAGTTGTCTCGGTCTGGTCCCCACTCAGCAGAGGAGAGGACGGCAGCCGAGGGCGATTCCGGCTCAGGTAACTGCCCATGAGGAGCAGTTCTGCAAGGTCGGGTCCTTCAAATGGAGTCAGTGGCTCAGAGAGGTTTCCGTTAGCTGCCAAAGGGGCCCCAGGCAAAGCGCGCACTGTTAGGTGTGCCGCCTATGACGCGTCCTTGGAACGTGTGAGCAAAGAAAGGGGCGCGGGAGTACTGCGCGAGGGAAGGGGCGCGCACCCGGGGCACTTCCCAACGCCTGCTTCCCATCGAAGGTGTTGGCACGAGGTAGACAAGCTCATTGCGGACGCAGCCAGCTCCCTTAGGGGATGGTATGGGACCGTGGTTCCAGAGCCCAAGAATCGCTCCAGACTCAGGAGTGCCCACTCCAAGCAAGAGATTCAGAGTGAGGACCGGGGTCCACCCGTGCTTCTTCTTGCCTCCATACCCAGGGGTCAAGCCGCTCAGAGCCCGTGCTGCCCAGATCCCAAGGGATGGTACAACCACCTGAATGTTCAGGAGGCAGGAAGACCCTAGGAGGGAACTGGCTAGGTCTGAGATACCAGAGCGCAGTTGCTAACCTACCCTCTTTCCTTTTTCTAGAATCTTACCTTCCAGGTGTTCCTTCTTGTTTCTCCCTCCCCTTCTCTAGGAAGCAAGGAGTCTAGATACATTTTATAAAATCAGAACTTATAGACCCCAAACAGCCAAAGCAATCCTGAGAAAGAACAAAGCTGGAGAAAGAACAATCCAGATTTCAAACTGTATTACTACAAAACTGCAGTAACTAGAACAGTACAGTATTGGCATAAAAAAGACGAATCAAAGAACAGATTAGAGAACCCAGAAATAAACCCATGCATATAGGGCCAATTAATTAACAATAATTAATTGTTGGGAAAACTGGGTAGCCACATGCAAAAGAGTGAAACTGGACCACTTTCTTACACCATGCACAAAAACTATCTCAAAATGGATTAAAAACCTTAAACCTCAAAACTCCTAGAAGAAGACATAGGTGGTAAGCTCCTTGACATAAGTCTTGGCAATGATTTTTTGGATGATTGCACAGCAAAAGTAAACAAGTGGGACTATATCAAAATAAAAAACTTTTGCACATCAACAAAACGAAAAGGCAACAAACTGGTAGGAAATATTTGCAAATCATATCTCTGAAAAGAGGTTAATATCCAAAATATATAAAGAACTCATACAACTCAATAGTCAAAAAAATCCAATTAAAAAATGGGCAGAAGATCTGAAAGGACATTTTTCCAAAAAAGACATACAGTTGGACAACAGGTACATAAAAACATGTTCAAGGTCACTAACCATCAGGGAAATGCAAATCAAAACTACAATGAGATATCACCTCACATCTGTTAGAATGGCTGGAATCAAAAAGACAAGAAATACCCAGTGTTGGCAAGGATGTGGAGAGAAGGGAAACTTATGCAGGAGCAGTATTGTGCACTGTTCCTGGGAATATATATTGGTGCATTCACTGTGGAAAACCATTTTAATTTAATTTAAAAAAATTAAAAATAAAACTGCCTATATGATCCAGCAATTCCACTTCTGGGTATTTATGTGAAGAAAACAAGAACACCCCCATGTTCTCTGCAGCATTATTTACAATAACCAAGATATGGAAACAACCTAAATTTTCATCGATGGATGACTGAACAAAGAAAATAGCTATCTACACACAATGGAATATTTTTTCAGCTATAAAAAAAAGAATAAAATCCTGTCATTTGTGACAATATGGACGGACCTTGAGGGCATTATGCTAAGTGAAATAAGTCAGTGAGAGAAGACAAGTACAACATGATCTCACACGTGGAATGTAAAATTTAAAAAAATAAAAAATAAAATTTAAAAACGCTAAGCTCGTAGATACAGAGAACATATTGGTGGTTGCCAGAGGTTGAAAGTGTGGGGTAGGCAAAATGGTTGAGGGAAGCCAAAAGGTACAAACTTTCAGTTATAAAATGAATAAGTCATGGAGTTGAGATGTACAGCTAGGGTGACTATGGTTAATAAGGCTGCATTGCATATTTGAAAGTTGCTAAACAACTAAATCCTAAAAGTTGTTTTCACAAAGAAAAAAAAATTCTGTTACTATGTATGGAGATAGATTTTAATTAGACTTTCTATGGTGATCATTTTGCAGTATATCCGAATATCAAATCATTGTGTCATATATCTGAAACTAATATAATGTGGTATGTCATTTATATCTCATTAAAAAATCCATTTGATTAAAAAAATCAGAACTTAGGGATATCAACTTGATGTCTTTTGAGACAGCCAGGAACAGTATGATCTGGGACATAAAATTGGATTCCTGTTTTCAAGGTCATACTTTACCATCACTTTAATCTTTGTTTTCTGCACTTTAACAGATCCTGTGGCCTTTGTGTCATTCTTTTTCAAAAAGTCTTTGTCTGTGGGACAAGAGAGATCACCTGGCAATTCAAGGTGGAACTCAGAATTTACAACTTCCTACAAACATTCTGACTGAAGTTAATATGATTAGTTCGATGGTGAACACATTAGAATATTTCGACGACTGAAGAGTTTTTGATGTTCTCGTAATTACCCCTACTTCTTTGTTGTTGTTTGTAATCTTTTTGCCTCCATTTGGATTGTTATCACTTAACGAATGACCCAAGTCATTCTGTTAGGCTGGGTAGTTTTTCAAAGTAGTTATTACAGGGGTGCCTGGGTAGCTCAGTCAGTTAAGCATCTGCCTGGGATCAAGTCCTGCATCAGGTTCCCTGCTCAGCAGGGAGTCTGCTTCTCCCTCTCTCTCTTCTCCTCCTCCCACTTGTGCTCTCTCTCAAATAAATAAATTAAATTGCCAAAGTAGTTATTACAGTCTGTACTGCTCTCAGAAGCAGAAGGAAATACGATTTTGTATAACCAATACCTAAAGGGCTATACATTAATGAAATATACAAATGGTTCTAAAATGCAGGCATTGGACTACATTTTTATGCAAAAAAAAATTGACAATATTGACTTCTCACCCTCCCAATGTTTAATCAGCCTATTGTTCTTTAAAGCCCTTTTAAAAATGAAATAAGAGAAAAATTCATGATAACACCGCAACATGAATGAAATTATCCTAGGTGTTTAAAGGTAACCCACTACTCTATTGAAGAAATAAATCTGAAGTATAGACACATTAAAGTAAAACAATCATGTTTCTGTGATCCAACAAGTATTATATTGAATAATTCTTGTCAACCATTCAGTTTTTAAACAGCTTTATTGAGATATAATTTACACACCATATAATTCACCTATATATAGATTATGCTTAGAGAATTTTTAGTAACTTCACAAAGTATGTAACTTTCACCAAAATCTCGTTTTATAACATTTCCGTTAACCCAAACAGAAAACTTTTGCCTGTTTGCAGTCACGCCCCCTTCTTACTCACAGGCAACCACCACTATTCTTTTTAGCTCTATAAATGTGCTTTTTCTGGACATTTCCTATAAGCAAACTCTTATAATACGTGCTCTTTTGTGTCTAGTTTCTTTCACTTAGCATATTGTTTTTGAGGTTCATCTATATAGTAGAGGCTCATCTGTGTAGGAGCAGGTATTAATACTTCATTACTCCTTTTTGGCTTAAATGGAAACTTATTTGGTCACAATTCTGAGATCAGAATTGCAGAGTGGATTTCTTCTGCAGAGTGGATTTCTTCTGCAGCCTCTCTCCTTGGCTTGTAGATGGCTACCTCCCCACTGTGTCCTCACATGGTCTTTCTTTTGTGTGTCTTCTTATAAGAACAAGTCATATTGGGGGTGCCTGGGTGGCTCAGCCATTGAGCATGGGACGCTTGGTTTTTACTCAGGTCACGATCTCAGGGTTGTGAGGTCAAGCCCCACATCTGGCTCCATGCTCCACAGTGTCTGCTTGAGATTCTTTCCCCCTCTTCCCCTCTCCCTCTGCTCCACCCCTGACTGGTGCTTTCCCTAAAATAAAGTTAATAAAATCTTTTTAAAAAAACAAAACAAGTCATCCTCGATTAGAATCCACCTACCCCAATGACTTCATTGCACCTTAATTACCTCTTTAAAAACTCTGTCTCCAAATACATTCACATTCTGAGGTACTCAGGGTTAGAACTTCAACATGTGAATTGTGCAGGGACACAATTCAACCCATTGCACTCCATCCTCTGGTTCTTCCAAAATTCACGTCAACACATGCAAAATACCTTCTCCTTATCCCAACAGCCACAAAAGACTTAACCCATTCCAGCATCAACTTTAAGGTCAAAATACCATCTAAATAGCATCGAAATCAGGTATGAGTGAGATTAGAGGGATGGTTCATCTTGATGCAAAATTCCATGACAGTGGTGAAACTAAGAAACCAAACAAGGTATCTGCTTACAAAACACAATGGTGGGACAGACCTAAGATAGACATTTCCATTCCGAAAAGAAGAAATTGTAAAGAAGAAGGGTAACAGGTCCTAAGCAAGCCCAAAACCTAGCAGAGCAAATTCCATTAGACTTGTAAGTTATTCAAAGATTCAGTTTATTATATCAACTTCAGCACTAGCATCTTTGATTCTTCAGCCTGCAAAACTTCTACAGAGCACCTTCATAAACATTAATATATGCAGGTAATCTTAAGATGCTTTTGTGGAAAATTCCATTAGATTTCAAAGCTACAGAATAATCCTCCTTGGCTCAAAAGTTCTGTCCTCCAGACCATCCAAGGCAGTGGCCCTGGTTACTCAAAGCCTTCAGCTGCAGCCCCAAACCCTCTGGAACCAAGAAAGAGACAGTCTTGCTGGCTGAGCATGTGCCCTTTGAACCCATGGTGACAGTGGCAGCCCTGCCAACCTCTGACCTACCCCCAAAGGGTCCTTGCTCCCTGTTACTAAAGGATGACATGCATTCACATCCAGACAGCTATGTCATTGCATGTCCTGCCTATGGAATTTCAGAGGTCTGACAGGCTTTCTTCATTTCATCCCACCTCTGTCCCTCTTCAGTCCAAGCTGCAGTGCTTCCACTGGAATGCTAGGATGGTTTATTGGATCCACATGTCACACAACCATGATCTCTTTAGTGGAGGTTGTCCAGCCACACACCTATGGTGTTCTCTCTCGAGCGCACCTCATTTTTTGCAAATATAGATTAACTGAGAATTTTTCAAATCTTCACATTGGTTCCTTTTTGCTTGGTAATTCCTTTTCTGGTTATTTCTCTCCTCTCACATTTTACCATAAGCAGTCAGGAGAATGCAAGCCATGCCTTCAACATGTTTCTTAGAAATACCCTCAACTAAATATCCAAGTCCAACCCTTACAAGTTCTACTTTTCACAATACATGGAAGCACAATTTGGCCAAGTTCTTTGTCACTTTATAGCGAGGACTGGCATTCTTCCAGTTTCCAATACCATGTTTCTCATACCCATCTGAGACTTCACCAGGAGAACTTTTAAAGCGTGTATTTGTCCAGAGAGGGGAGAGGAGATGGAAATGGAGTTAATAATTTATCATGCCTATGTAAGGAAAACTCCATAAAATGCCTATATTAGGGGTTTGGAGAGCTTCAAGGTCAGTGAACACATCCATGTACCAGGAGGGAGGGTGACGTGATACAACTCTATGAGAACAGAAGCTTCTGCTCTCAGGACCCTTCCAGACCTTGCCCAATGTATCACTTTATCTGGCAGTCCATCCATATCCTTTATTATATAATAAACCAGTAAACATAACTGTTTCGCTGAGTTCTGTGAATTGTTCTAGCAAATAATTAAATCAAAGAGGAAGGAGGTGATGAGAACCAGTTATTTATAGCCAAGTTGGACAGAAGTTGTGGATAACCTGGGGACCTACTACTTGCAATTAGCATCTAAAGTCGGGGGGCAGTCTTGTGTGACTGAGCCCTTAACATGTGGGATCTGACTCTATCTCCATGTAGGAAGCATCAGAATGGAATTAAATTATAGGAAACCCAGATGGGGTCACAGAATTGCTTGGTGTTGGGAAAACCCACACACATCAGGAGTCAGAAGTGTGACTGTGTAGTCACATGAGAGTAATGGAGAATCACACAAGAGGAAGAGTGAGGATTTTTCAAAGGTTTCCTCTCGTGTTTTTGTTTTTTATCTAGGAATTTTGTAGTTTTAGCTCTTACATGTAGGTATATGATCCATTTTGAATTAATTTTTGTGTATTATGTGAGGTAATTGGCCAAATTCATCTTTTTTGCATGTAGCTATCCAGGTGTACTAACATCATTTATTGAAAAGACTATCCTTTACCTCCATTGAATTGTGTTGGCCCCTTTGTTCCAAATCAATTAACCATAAATGTAAGGGTTTATTTCTGGGCTTCTCAATTCCGTTCCACAAGACTGTGTGTCTTTTCTGATACTACTATCAAACTATCTTGATTATTGTAACCTCATAGCTTTAAAATTGGGAAGTATAAAGGATCCCAAATAGCCAAGCAATATTGAAAAAGTAAAAAAAAAACTGGAGATATCACAATTCCAGATTTCAAGTTATATTACAAAGCAGTAGTAATTAAAACAGTATGGTAGTTGTTGGGTTTGGCCAGCAAACCCTGAGATGGGGAATGAAAGGATTACTCTCAACACCTTAGTAGGAGAAAGGAGAGGCAAAGACCTAGACCCAAGCTCTGTCTCTGCTTTTATTGTGAGTTTAATTAATACACCACGTGCAATGCAAGGAGTTTGTGAATTATGTGACCACTATAGGTGCTTGCATTTAAGCATTTACTCCCTGGATGAGACCCTTGAGCTGCAGTAAGAATCCAGCCAAGTTCAGCCAGGAAACGTCAGAGGAGGTCCAGCATTCTAGGCACTTCTCCTTTGCTTTTTAATTGGTCTCATCCAGAGAGGCGTATACAAGTCAGGTTTTATCTATCCAGGCTCTGTGAATCCCCATAGGTAGTGATACAAAAATAGACACATAGATCAATGGAATAAAACAGAAAACCCAGAAATAAACCCACAATTATATGGTCAATTAATTTTGACGAAGGAAGAAAGAATATCCAACGGGAAAAAGACAGTCTCTTCAACAAATGGTGTTGGGAAAACTGGACAGCAACAAGTAAAAGAATGAAACTGGACCACTTTCTTATACCATATACAAAAATAAACTCAAAATGGATTAAAGACCTAAATGTGAGACCGGAAACCTTAAAAATCTTTGAAGAGAACACAGGCAGTAATCTCTCTGACATCAGCCATAGAGACATTTTTGTAGATATGTCTCCTGAGGCAAGGGAAGTAATAGCAAAAATAAACTATTAGGATTACATCAAAATAAAAATTTTCTGCATAGCAAAGTAAACAATCAACAAAACTAAAAGGCAACCTACTAAATGGGAGAAGATATTTGCAAATGACATATCCAATAAGGGGTTAGTATCCAAAACACAAAGAATTGATATAACTCAACACCCAAAAAATAAATTATCCAGTTAAAATGGGCAGATGACATGACCAGATATTTCTTCAAAGAAGACATCCAGATGGCCAACCGACACATGAAAAGATGCTCAACATCACTCATCATCAGGGAAATGTAAATCAAACTACAATGAGCTATCACCTCATACCTGTGACAATGGCTAAAGTCAAAAACACAAGAAACAAGTGTTGGCAAGGATGTGGAGAAAAAGGAACACTCTTGCACTTTTGGTGGGTTTGCAAACTGGCACAGCCATTGTGGAAAACAGTATGGGGTTTCCTCAAAAAGTTAAAAATAGACCTACCCTCTGATCCAGGAATCACTCTACTGGGTATTTATTCAAAAAAGTACAAAAACATTAATTCAAAGGGATACATGCACCCCTATGTTTATAGCAGCGTTATTTACAATAGCCAAACTATGGAAGCTGTCCAAGTGTCCATAGATGAATGGATAAAAAAGATGTGTGTTACACACACACACACACACACACACACACACACACTGGAATATTATTCAGCCATAAAAAGAGTGAAATTCTGCCATTTACAACAACATGGATAGAACTAGGAGAGAGAAATAAGTCAATCAGAAAAAGACAAATACCAATATGATCTCACTCATATGAAATTTAAGAAGCAAAACGAATGAGCAAAGGAAATACAAGAGAGAGACAAACCAAGAAACAGTCTTAACTACAGAGAAATAACTGATGGTTACCAAAGGAGGTGCATGAGGGGATAGGGGAAATAGGGGTGGGGATTAAAGAGTACATTTATCATGATGAAATTAAATTAAATTAATAAATAAAATAGGGAATTATATGTCCTCCAGCTTTATTGGTTTTTTTTTTTTAAAGATTGTTTTGGCTATTCTTAGTTCTTTGCATGACCATATGAATTTAAGGATGAGCTTGTCAATTTCTGAAACAAAGGCCATCTGGGATTTGCTGGGATTGCATGAATCAGTAGATCAACTTGGGAATATTGCAATCTTAAAACTATTAAGTTTCTAAACCATGAACATAGGATATCTTTCCATTTATTTAGGTCTTCTTTAGCTTTTGGCACAAAAGTTTTGTAGTCTTTGGTGTACAAATCTTACATATCTTTTGTTAAATTTATTCCTAAATAATTTATTCTTTCTGCTGCTAATGGGAATAGTTTTTCTTAATTTCATTTTCAGACTATTCATTGCTTCTTTGTAGAAATGCAACTAATTTTTGTATATTCATCTACCCTGCAGCCTTCTTGAACTCCTATTTTTGTTGTAGAAGCGTGTGTGTGTGTGTGTGTGTGTCCTAGAAATTTCTATATATAGGCACTTGTTTTGAATAAAGATAGTTTTACTTATTTTCCAATCTGAATACTCTTTTTCCCTCCCTAATTGCACTGGATAGAATGTCCAGTGTGCTGTTGAATAGAAGTAGTGAGGGTAAACTTTCTTCTTTCGTTTCTGACTTTAGAGGGAAGTATTTAACTTTTCACCACTAAGGCCACTAAGTATGATGTCAGCTACAGGTATTTTACAAATATGCTTTATCATGTTGAGGAAATTCCCTTCTATTTTTAGTTAACAAAAAGAATTTTATTCTGAGTGGATGGTGGATTTTGTAAAACATTTTTATGCATCTATTGAGATGATCTTATGGTATTTGTCCTTTATTAATATTATATATATTAACTGAGTTTCAGATATTAAGCCAACCTTGCCTTCCTGTGATAAATCCTACTTAGTCATGGCATATAATCAACTTTATTTGGTCAGATTTGGTTTGCTTATATTTTGTCAAGGTTTTCTTGTGTCTACATTCATGGGGATATTGGTCTATGGTTTTCTTTTCTTGTAATGTTTATCTAAATTTGGGAATCGAGATAATCATGGCTTCATAGAATGAGTTAGGAAGTGTTCCCTTCTCCTTTGTTTTCTGGATAAATTTGTGAAGGATTGGTATTATTTCTAATTTAAATTATTGAAATAATTCACAAGTATACCATCTGGGCTTGGGCCTTTGTATTATGGGAACTTTTTAAAACCTTTTTGTTTTCAAATAACTATACATTCAAAGGAAGTTGAAAAAAAAGAAGTGTACGGGGGAGCTGGTGTACCAGTTTCCCCTAATGGCAGTAATTGAATAAGTATAGTACAATATTAAAGCCAGGAGATTGACATCGATACAATGCACAGAACCTATTCAGATTTCACCATTTTACTTGCACTCATTTATGTGTATGTGCACTTTCACATGTATGTGTAGTACTATGCAATTTTATCATATGTGTAGATTCACATAGCCATCAACACAATCAAGATTCATGACTCTATCATCACCACAAGGCCCTCTGATTTCTATCCTTTAGTAACCATATTCACTACTTTGGGAAGATTTTTAATTGCTATAAATATTTACTTCTTATGGGTAGATTTAGATTTTCTATTTCTTCTGGATTCAACTTTGTTGGGTTTTTTTTTTTTTTGGTTTTGAACTTTATTTTTTCTTGCCAATTTTTTTTATTGAAGTATAATTAACATACAATGTTATATGAGTTTCAGGTGTACAATATAATGACTCATATATAATTACCATATGTTACTCAGTGCTCATTATATATGTGTACTCTTTATTTTTTTTTATTTTTATTTTTTCCAGTTGTGAACCAGGAGCTGTTTTTATTTTTTATTTATTTATTTATTTATTTAATAATAATTTTTTATTATGTTATGTTAGTCACCATACAGTACATCCCTAGTTTTTGATGTAATGTTCCATGATATTGTTTGCGTTTAACACCCAGTGCTCCATGCAATATGTGCCCTCCTTAATACCCATCACTGGCCTATCCCAATCCCCTACCCCCCTCCCCTCTGAAGCCCTCAGTTTGTTTCCCAGCGTCCATAGTCTCTCATGGTTCATTGCCCCTTCTGTTTACCCCCCTTCATTCTTCCCTTTCTTCTCCTACCAATCTTCCTATTTCTTATGCTCCATAAATGAGTGAAACCATATGATAATTGTCTTTCTCTGCTTGATTTATCTGTGTACTCTTAATTTCTTTTATTTCGTTCACCCATTCCCCACCACCACCTCCTCTCTGCAACCATCCATTTGTTCTCTGTATTTAAGAGTCTGTTCGTTTGTTTTGTTTTTGTTTTTTCAGATTCCACATATATGTGAAATCATATGGTATTTGTCATTCTCTGACTTATTTCGCTTAGCATAATGCCCTCTGGATCTGACCATGTTGTTGCTGAATTGTTTTGGTAATTCGCGTCTTTCTAGGAATTTTCCATTTCATCTTAGGAGTCTAATCAGTTAGCATAAAGTTTATAGTATTTCCATAAAATTCTTTTGATTTCTGTAAGGTTGATAGTGATAGCTCTCTTTCATTCCTGAGTTTACCAGTTTGTGTCTTCTCTCATTTTTCTGGGTTAACCTGGCTAATGTTTGTCAATTTTTTTAATGTTTTCAAGAACTAGCTTTTGGCTTCATTAATTTTCTCTATTTTTTCTTGTTTCTTATTCAATTTACTCCCACTATAATCTTTTCTTTCATTCTTTGTCCTGACTGTAAGTTTAGTTTCCTCTTCTTTTTCCAGTTTCTTAAGGTGGAAGTTTAGATTATTGATTTGAGATCTTTCTTCTTTTCCTAATAAGTGTCTCAAGCTATTAATTTCTCTCTAAACACTGTTTTATCTGCATCCTTTAAACAAACAAAGCAAAAACCTTTTAAGACAAAATTGTTATAAGAGATAAAGAAGGATATTAAATGTTGATGAAAAGGAAAATCTCTCGTGATTATATAACAATTACAAATATATATACCTAAAAGAACCCCAAAATATATGAGACCAAAATTGACAAAATTGAAGGGAGAAAAAGATAATTCTAAAAAAATAGTGATAGAGATTTTGCTACCCCAGCATCAATAATGGATGGAAAATTGAGACAGACCAATAAGGAAATAGAGGACTTGACCAATAGGACCTAGCAGACAAACACCAGACACTTCAACCAAAACAGCAAAATACACATTCTTCTCAAGTGCACATAAAACATCCTCCAGATTACACCATATTTGAGGTCATAAAATAAGTCTCAATAAATTTAAGGAGACTGAAATCATACAAAATACCTTCTCCATCCACAATGACATGAATTTAGAAATCAATGACAAAAGGGAAACTGGAAAATTCACAAACACATGGAAATTGAACAAATGAAAATAATACAACATACCAAAACTTATGGAATGCACTGAAAGCAGTGCGAGAGAAATATATAGCTATAAACACTTACATTAATAAAAGGAAAAATCTCAAATCAGTTACCTAACTTACCACCTTAAGAAACTAGAGAAAGAAAAGCAAATGAAATCCAAAGCTAACAGAAGGGAGAAAACAAGAAAGATCAGAGTGAAACATAAAAAAGAGAGAGACTAGGAAATAGAGAAACTCAACAGAACTAAAATTTGGTTATTTTAAAAGATCAACACTATTGACAAATACTTAGCTACAGTGACCAAGAAAAAAGAAGACTTAAATTACTAAATCAGAAATAAAAAGTAGAGGGGTGCCTGGGTGGCTCAGTCAGTTAAGCATCTGCCTTCAGCTCAGGTCATGATCCCAGGGTCCTGAGATCGAGCCCTGTGTTGGACTCCCTGCTCGGCGGGGAGTCTGCTTCTCCCTCTCTCTCTCCTTCTGTGTTCTCTCTCTTTCTCTTTCTCTGAAATAAATAAATAAAATCTTTTGAAATAAATAAAATCTTTAAAAAAAAGAAATAAAAGTAGAGACATTACAACCAAACTTACACAAATAAAAAGGATTATAATGTTATGAAAAATTGTATGCCAACAATTCAATATGTAGATGAAACAAATTCCTGGAAATAGAAACACTACTTAAATTGACTCAGGAAGAAATAAAAAAGCTAAACAGAACTATAACAAGTAAAGAGTTTGAATCAATAATCAAAACTTCCCCCCAAAAAGCCCCAGATTAGATGTTTTCAATAGTGAATACTAACAAACATTTATGGAGGAATTAACACCAACTGTTTCTCAAACTCTTTTTTTTTTCTTCCAAAAATAGAAGAGGAAGGAACATTCCTAACTCATTCTATGCAGTCAGCATTATCCTGACAGCAAAACCAGATAAAGACACTACAAGAAAACTACAGAGCAGTATCCCTTGTGAACCTAGATACAAAATCCTCCACATAATATCATCAAACCATATCCAGAAGCATATTACAAGGATTATACACCATGGCCAGGTGGGATTTGTCCCAGGAAAGAAAGCAAGGGTGGTTCAACATTCAAAAATCAATCTGTACCACATCGATAGAATGAAAGAAAAACTGTAATCATCTCAATTGATGAAGGAAAAGCATTTAACAAAATCTAATAAATTATCATGATAAAAACGTGCAACAGGCTAGGAACAGAAGGGGACTTTCCTCATTGTGATAAAAGGCATCTACAAAACTCCCACAGCCAACATCGTAGTTAATGATGAAAAGCTGAAAGCTTTGCCCCCTAGGATCAGAAATATGATAAGGATGCCCACTTTCACCACTGCTATTCAACATAGTACTAGAAGTGATAGCCAGAGTAGTTAGACCAGAAAAAGAAATAAAAGCATTCAAGTTGGGGGGGGAGAAATAAAATTATCTGTATTTGAAGGTTATATGACCCTATTATAAAAACTACTAGAGAATACATAAAAACACACACACACACACAAAAATGCTACTGGAGCTAATAAATTTATTCAGCAAAATTGCAGGTACAAGATCAAGACATAAAAATCTGTTGTATTTCCATACACTTGGAATGAACAATCCAAAAAAAGAAATTTATGAAACAACTCAATTTATAACAGCATCAAAAAGAATACATAGGAAAATATTTAAGAAGTGTAAGATGTGTACATGCACTAGGATGGTCATAATCAACAAAATAAGTATCAACAGTTGGCCAACACATGGAGAAATTGGAGCCCTCATACACTGCAGATAGGAATGTAAAATGATGCAGTTGCTATAGGAAATGTTTGACAGTTTCTTAACAAGTTAACTTAGAATTACCATATGACCTAGCAATTCCACTCCTAAGCATGTGCCCAAAAGAATTGAAAACAATTACTCAAACACATCCATGTACACATGTGTTCATAGCAGCTCTATCCCCAGTAGCCAAAAGGTGGACCCCCCTAAACGTCCATCAACAGATGAATGGATAAGCGACATGCAGTCTATCCATACAATGAAATACTATTCAGTCACAAAAAGGAATAAAGCATTGACATATGGTACGACACAGATAAACCTCAGAAACTATGCTAAGTGAAAGGAGCCAGACACAAAACGCCATATACTGCATGGTTTTATCTATATGAATATCTGGAATAAGCAAATTACAGAGACCAAAAGCAGATTTGTGGCTGCCAGCAGATGAGGAGAGGGGAAATCGGGATGCCTGCTTTATAAATAAAGCATCTCCTTTTGGGGGGATGAAAATGTAATGGAACTACATGGTGATGATGGTTAAAGTACTAAATCCCACTAAATAGTCTACTTTAAAGTGGTTAAAATAGTGAATTTCATTATGTGAATTCTACTTCAACAAGAAGGAATGGATGACTGATACAATAACTTAGATGAATCTCAAATGCATTATGCTAATTAAAAGAAGGCGCTTCAAAAGGCTACCTACCTATTGCATGATTGCACTTGTACAATATTCTGAAAAAGGCAAACTAGATTAGTGGCTGCCAGGGGCGGGGGCTGCGGGGACAGCATGAAGGAATTTGGGTGAGTGATGGAGTTGCGTATCATGGTTAGGGTAGCTGATACACCCATCTATGCACTTAACAAAATTTATGAAACTATATAGCACAGAATTTCCTTGTAACTAAGTTTTAAAATAAATGTTCAAATGGATAGAGTATGAATCATGTCTCTTATTTTCCAGATTCTGATGCTTTGACATCTGGAGCTTTGTGGACCCTGGAGGGACTGCCCCTCCCAGGGTAAGACAATTCCTAGAGATCGTCAACAACTTCTGGGAGTGTAAGTGTATCTTTCACATGCAAATCACATAACCCAGAGCCCCCACCCTCAACCACCTCCTTTATAGGCATTCATACTCTGCCACCTGCCCTAATCACCCAGAGTCAGTGACAGACATCCAAGGGGCAGCCCCAATGCCCCAGAGCCCACTGGAATTACTCAAAACTAGCCAATCCCTAATCTGCTGACCCTGCCTCACCAGGGACACTGGTGGAAACTACTGTAAATGCTCTTGCCCACAGCGCTGCCTCTCCCTCAGCCTCCTGCCAGACCCTGTGCTTCCCTGTGTGGCCCCCTTGGTGTGGTAGCATGTTCCCTCCTCCTGGGATCTTTCCAATGGCAGTCACCTCATCATCCGTCTGCCTAGCCAAACCTATATAATAAGAAAACCTATATTTAAAATGTTTTTTAAAACATGTATTTATTTGAGAAAGAGAGAGAGTGGGGAGGGCAGAGGCAGAGGGAGGGAATCCTCAAGTAGACTCCCTGCTGAGCACAGAGCCCTAAGGTGAGGTTCCATCTCATGACCCAAGAGTTGCACGCTGAACGGACTGAGCCACCTAGGTGCCCCAAGAAAACCTATATTTAAGAAAACAGTTTATTTGGAATCACCAAGACCCTTCCAAAAAATAAATAAAGAATTGTGATTTGCTATACCAGACATCAGGATTTATTCCTGATCATTCCTAATTGTGCCATGATAATTAGGGTGGTTTGGCACAGAGACAGAGGAACAGACCAGTAGAGTAAAGAGCCCAGAAACAGACCTAGATCATATGCAACTTTAAAATAGGTCCTTGGTGACAGAGCTTGACAGTTCTGAGGGTCTGGAGAGGCTTCTCAATATATGTATTTTAAGTATTTTGCATTTTTGGTAAAGATACAACTGTCTTATTTAATTTCATGAATGGGAGATTCATTTCTTTGTGGGTCTTCTGTGTTTTTCTTCAAATATAAAGGGAAGCTTGGCTTGTTGCACCAGCTGCTTTAGAAGAGCTGAGCCCCTGTCTTTGAAAGCATACAAGCCAAAGCAGAGGCCTCCTGCAGAGGGTGCTGTGCAGGGCTGGAGGGCAAGCTGCATCACCCCTCAAGGCCCTTCCAACTTAAGTTTCCTCCTCAGTAGCCCTGATAGGTCGTCATACATGGGTCTCCAAGAGCTCCTTATGCAGGACCTTTGGGTCCCTATTGAGTGAGCAAGTACATAGAGAAGCCACAGGCAGTAGGGGTGTGTAGAGATCTCCTGGCACACCAGGCAGCACTCCTCACATCTCTGGCCCTTCCTGATTTCATGATGCATCCCCCAAGACACGGCCTCTGCTTGGGGCCATGGATGGCAGAAGCATCTCCAAACCAGGGAGAGTAACGCTATGCAGCAAGTCAGTTCATGAAGATGAATGTAATGCCTACCTACAGAGTTGTGGTGGGGCCAGTAGATTATAAAGGAGCAAGGAGCTCCTACTCATTCACCCCTGTACCTGAGTTCCTGTCACATAGTAGGAGTGCAAGATGTAACTATTGAATGAGTAAGCAAATAAATAAATACATGGAGTCCTTAGCATGGAGTGTCAGTACGCTGTCAGTACCCAGTAAATATAACTGGATCAGTCACCTTCTCTAAGAAGGGGTTTTCTTCTCTAGGCACAAGCACCCCAGCGCAGGTGGAAAGGGGAAAGATGCACCTTCTTAACTCACATTGTCTACACAGCTCTTCCTCAAAATAGTTCATCTCATTTCTCCTGGTGAGTTCTTCTCTATAGGTATAAATTATATGCTATTGGGTGGCCAGCTCTTGATTCAGCTCAGGTCATGACCTCAGGGTCATGAGATCGAGCCCCACATTGGGCTCTGTGCTCAGCGGGGAGTCTGCTTCAGGATTCTCTCTCTCTTCCTCTCCATCTGCCCTTTCCCCTGCTTGTGCTCTCTCTCTCTCTCTCAAATAAATAAATAAATCTTTTTTTAAAAAGTGCATGCTAAAAATCATTCATAAGGCCTCAATTTGTGCACAATTTTTGAAAATAATGTGTATCCCTCTAAATTAAAAAAACTGTATTGAGGCAGTGATTTTTTGTTTGTTTGTTTGTTTCTGGACTTACTTGTTTAAGTTTTTATTTAAATTCCTGTCAGATCATCAGGCTCCTCTGCTATGAGCCTGCTTCCTCCTCTCCCACTCCCCCTGCTTGTGTTCCCTCTCTCGCTAGCTGTCTCTATCTCTGTCAAACAAATAAATAAAAATCTTTAAAAAAAATAAATAAATAAATAAATAAATAAATAAATTCCCCTCAGTTAACATACCATGTTATGTTAGTTTCAGGGGTACAATGTAGAGATTCAGCATTTCCATACATCACCCGGTGCTCATCACAAGTGCACTCCTTAATCCCCATCACCTGTTTAATCCATCCCCCACCCCCCTCTGATAACCATGCTTGTTCTCTATCATTAAAAGTCTGTTTCTTGGTTTGCCTTTCTTTCTCTTTTTCTTCCCCCTTTGCTTGATTGTTTTGTTTCTTAAAGTGCACATATGAGTGAAATCATATGGTATTTGTCTTTCTCTGACTGACATTTCACTACACTCTCTAGCTCCATCCAAGCCATAGCAAACGGCAGTGGCAGTGATTTTTAAAGATACCATTTTAGGCGCTTGGCCACGTGGCACAACACAGCCACACGATGGCGCCATTTAGGCAGTAACCAAATTGTGGCGGCCATTGCTCTAGACCTTGTAACCCACGCTGCTATACCCCGTATCTTCACCTGCAAGTGGTCCGTTTGACTTTTCTGTTTCTTTTCTTTTTCTTTTTTCTGAGTCCGTGACTATGCTGTTTTAAAATTCTTATCACACTGCAATCGGTGTTCCACAGAAGTGCCACAGTAGGGTACCACATTCATCAGGGGGCAGCATTAGTGCCAGAGCTGAGAAATGCAAACAAGAAACAGTGCTTGAAAAGCACATGTGCTACAGTGTTATGAAGCCAAGGAAACTTCTTCCACAGCATGCTATGCTATTATCGCAGAGTCTGTGAGGTGAGAGAGACGACCTGGAGGAGAGAAAAGACAGCATGAAAGCAGACACGCACAACAAGAGCCATCGAGAGATGGGCACCAAGAAAATACACACTCACATGCACGCACACACACACGCATGCAAACACACATATGGTTAAGGGAAATATTAGCCTTGATAAATGTATTTTTCAATTATGCAAGGTCTTCAGAAGCACATCATTTCCAACAAAATGGAACCCTTGAAAAGATTGTCTTCCTAAATTGGCCCCCCAGAGACAGATGGCCCCCACAATAGCCCGTTAGGTATTTGAGCACCAGTCCTGTCCCCATGTAAGCCAATCTCAGGGGGAAATGAAGTCATGGTCATGCCCTGTGCAGTGGGAGGGAATGAGGAGGAACAGGCAGGGTGGCCTGTAGGGTGGGGTCAGGGCTGCTGGTATGCATGAGGGGAGGGGCCCCACCTGGGCATCTTCCTTCCTCCTCCGTTCAGGTGGGCCTACGGTCTGGAGCGGCAGCACCCTGACCGTGAAACAGTGGCACAATTGGCAGGTTCTCGGATTTATTCATCTTTCCCAACTGTCTCCCTGCCTTCCTTCCTTCCTTTTTCTTACACTATATGTTTGCTCTGTCATTTGCTTTTTTTTTTTTTTGCACTTAAAAATTTTTTTATTATGTTATGTTAGTCACCATACAGTGCATCCTTAGTTTTTGATGTAATGTTCCATGATTCATTGTTTGCGTTTAACACCCAGTGCTCCATGCAATACCTGCCCTCCTTAATACCCTTCACTGGGCTAGCCCATTCCCCCCCCCCCCTCCCTTCTATAACCCTCAGTTTGTTTCCCAGAGTCCATAGTCTCTCCTGGTTCATTCCCCCTCCGATTTTCCCTCTTCGTTTTTCCCTTCCTTTCCTTAATATCATCCTCCATGCTATTCCTCATGTTCCACAAACAAGTGAAACCATATGGTAATTGTCTCTCTCTGCTTGACTTATTTCACTTAGCATAATCCCCTCCAGTCCCGTCCATGTTGATGCAAATGTTGGGTAATCATTCTTTCTGATGGCTGAGTAATATTCCTGCTTTTTTTTTTCACTTAATCATATCTCTTGGGCATCTCTCCTCAGGAGTGCAGTAAAACAATCACCTCCTTTAAAGGCTGTCTGGTATCCCACAATCTGGAACTGCATTAATTTACTTAATCAAATCCCTTTTGGGGCCTTTCTCTGTCTCACAAATGTGGAAGTTTTCACATAGACACATTGTAACTCAGAGGGACAAAAATACACAGTCTTTGGGATGCCTGGGTGGCTCAGTCGGTTAACCATCTGCCTTCGGCTCAGGTCATGATCCTGGGATCGAGTCCCACGTCGCGCTCCCTGCTCAGCGAGGAGCCTGCTTCTCCCTCTGTCTGTCCCCCTGCTCGTGCTCTCTCTCTCTGACAAATAAATAAAGCTTTAAAAAAAACAAATATATGGTTCTTTATCCACAATTGAATGAAATTACTCTCGGGCAACATCCTCCATTTCCACAGATATTGTAAAGAAACCGTGCCCACACGTTTCTTTAGCCCCTTCTAGATTGAATCTCAGATCCTCCCAAGCTAACTCGGGCTCTTTTGGGTAAATGCTTTGTTTGTCAAGGCTCCCACAACTCTCCAGCACCTCCCCTCTTCCCTGAAGGTGACCTAAGTTTGGGGGTTGCAGAGGCTCCCCGGAGTTTACTCTCTGTCCTCAGCAGCTCTGGGCAGAGTTAGGGTCTCCCCTGTCTGTGATCACTGGCATATGGCCAGCTGGTCTGGTGCCATGGCCCTGCTGTTTGTCTCCTGTTGTGACCTCCTGTTGTGACCCTGGCTCCTCTAGGCCACACCTCCTGGGGTGCATGGGAGGAACCAGTTCTAGGACCTCTCTTCAGCCTTCCTGGCATGCCCTGCACGGGGCCCTCTGGGAGCCTGCCTTGGGCCTGTCACTTGGGGGATCTCCTTCAGCCCTTGCTTATTTACCTTATGCAGTCTAGGGGCCTCCACTGCTGTGCTGGACATGGGCTTCCCTTTGTGGGGCTCATGTTGTTCCCAGGCAACCCCCAAGGAAACAAGGCACTGTCTCCATGCCCTGAAGTATTTCCCAACCATCATCTCAAGACCACCTTCCTGGGACAAGGCCCAATCACTGGGGACACCAAGTTCGCCTGAGGACCCAGGTCTCATCAGTCTCGGGTCCCTACACTTCTTCCTGTCTACCTAGGACATGCATGTCTTTCCCAGGAAAAATGGTTCTTACATCATAGCTACTTCCCTATTTTGTGGCTTCATTTTTTAAAACGCTATGGTCTGAGTCTTCCATTCTTGGCCTTTTCAGGAGTTCAACCCAAAATTCTTCCTAACACTTGCAAGTCAAAAGCTGCCTAGTTTTCAGGCTGGCTTCTCTGCTCTGAGCCTGATTATTTTTTAAAGCTTTTATTTTAATTCCAGTTAGTTAACATACAGTGTTATATTAGTTTCAGGTGTACAATATAGTAATTCAACAATTCCATACATCACCAGGTACTCCTCACAAGTGCCCTCCTTAAGCCCTATCACCTGTTTCCCCCATCCTCCCACAGCTCTCCCCTCTGGTAACCATTAGTTTGTTCTCTATAGCAAGGAGTCTGTTTCTTAATTTCTCTGTTTCTCTTGTTTTCCCCTTGCTCATAAATTCCATATATGAGTGAGATCATGGTATTTGTCTTTCTCTGACTGACTTACTTCTCTTAGCATAATAGTCTCTAGAGCCATCCATGTCATTGCAAATGGCAAGATTTCATTCCTTTTTATGGCTAAATAATATTCCATTGTATATATATCTTCCTTATCCATTTATCTGTCAATGGACACTTGGGCTGCTTCTAAAACTTGGCTATTATAGATAATGCTGCTATAAATATCAGGGTGCTTGTATCTCTCTGAATTCGTGTTTTTTTATTCCTTGGGTAAATACCCAGTAGTACAATTGCTGGATCATAGGGTAGTTCCATTTTTAACTTTTTGAGGAAACTGCATACTATTTTCCAGAATGGCTGCAGCACTCCCATCAACAGTGAAAGAGGTTCCTTTCTCTCCACATCCTAATACCTGTTATTTCTTGTGCTGTTGATGTTACCCATTCTGACAGGTGTGAGGTGATATCTCATAGCAGTTTCATTTGCATTTCCCTGACAATGAATAATGAACATCTTTTCATGTGTCTGTTGGCCATCTGGATGTTTTCTTTGGAGAAATGTCTGTTCATGTCTTCTGCCTGTTTTTAAATTGGATTATTTGTTTTTTGGATGTTGAGTTTTATAAGTTCTCTATATATTTTGGATACTACCCCTTTATTGGATATGCCTTTTGCAAATATATTCTTACATTCCATAGATTGCCTTTTAGTTTTGTTGGTTGTTTCCTTCACTGTGAAGAAGCTTTTTATTTTGATGAAGTCCCAGTAGTTGATTTTTTATTTTATTTCTCTTGCCTCAGGAGACATATCTAGAAAGAAGTTGCTAAAGCTTATGTCAGAGAGATTACTGATTTTTACAGTGTCCTTTTNCTTGTGTTCTCTTTTAGGATTTTTACAGTGTCCTTTTGCACATTTAGGTCTTTAGTCCATTTTGAATTTATTTTTGTGTATGGTGTAAAAAAGTGGTCCAGTTTCATTCTTTTGCATGTTGCTGTCCAGTTTTCCCAACACCATTTTTTGAAGAGACTTTTTTCCATTGGATATTCTTTCCTACTTTATTGAAGATTAATTGAGCATACAGTTGTACATTCATTTCTGGGTTTTCCATTCTGTTCTATTGACCTATGTGTCTATTTTTGAGCCAATACCATACTGTTTTGATCACTACAGCTTTGTAATAGAACTTGAAGTCCAGAATTGTGATGCCTCCAGCTTTGCTTTGCTTTTCCAAGATGGCTTCAGCTATATGGATCTTTTGTGGTTCCATTCAAAGTTTAGAATTGTTTGTTCTAGCTCTGTGAAAAAATGTTGGTAATTTGACAGGGATTGCATTAACTCTGTAGGTTGCTTTCTGTA
Organism: Ailuropoda melanoleuca; assembly: GCF_002007445.2. Lineage (NCBI taxonomy): Eukaryota > Metazoa > Chordata > Mammalia > Carnivora > Ursidae > Ailuropoda > Ailuropoda melanoleuca. Next base: position 3,053,836 of record NC_048220.1, read on the forward strand.
ATATAGATGTCTTAATGACATTTGTTCTTCTAATCCATTGGCATGGAATGTTTTTCCATTTCTTTGTGTCCTCTTCAATTTCTTTCATCAGTGCTTTATAGTTTTCAGAGTACAGGTCTTCCACCTCTTTGGTTAGGATAATTCCTAGGTATCTTATTCTTTATGGTGCAATTGTAATGGAATTAATTTCTTAATTTCTCTTTCTGCCACTTCATTATTGGTGTATAAAAACGCCACAGATTTCTGCACATTGATTTGTATCCTGTGACTTTGAACTCATTTATCTGGTCTAGCAACTTTTTGGTGGAGTCTTTTGGGTTTTCTATCATAGATTATCAGGTCATTTGCAAATACTTTACGTTTTACTTCTTCCTGGTCAGTTTGAGTGTCTTTTATTTCCTTTTGTTGTCTGCTTGCTGAGGCTAGGACTTCCAGTAGTATGTTAAATAACAGTGGTGAGAGTGGACATCGCTGTCTTGTTCCTGACCATAGAGGAAAACTCACAGTTTTTTCCCATTAAGGGTGATGTTAGCTGTGGATTTTTCATATGTGGCCTTTATTGTGTTGAGGTATTGAGAGTTTTTATCATGAATGAATGTTGTAGTGTGTTGAAATGCTTTTTCTACATCTATTGAAATGATCATATGATTATGATTCTTATCCTTCCTTTTAATGATGTGATATATCAAATTGATTGATTTGCAAATATTGAACCACCTTTGAAACCCAGGAATAAATCCCACTTGATGGTGGTAAATGATTTTTTAAAGGTATTGTTGGAATTAGTTTGCTAGTCTTTTATTGAGGATTTTTACTTCTCTGTTCATCAGGAATTAATTGGTCTGTAGTTGCCTTTTTTAGTGGGGTGTTTACCCAGTTTTGGGATCAGGCTGATGTTGGCCTCATAAAATGAATTTGGAAGCTTTCCTTCCTTTTCTGTTTCTGAAATAGTTTGAGAAGAATTAGGTATTAACTCTTCTTTCAATGTTTGATAGAATTTGCCTGTGAAGCCATCTAGCCCTACACTTTTGTTTGTTGGGATTTTTTTTATTATTATTGATTCAATTTCATTGCTGGTTATCAGTCTGTTCAAATTTTCTATTTCTTCTTGTTTCAATTTTGGTAGTTTCTATGTTTGTAGGAATTTATCCATTTCTTCTGTGTTGTCCAATTTGTTGGGATACAGTTTTTCATAATATTCTCTTACAATTGTTTGCATTTCTGTGGTGTTGATTGTTATTTCTCCTCTCTTGTTGGTGATTTTATTTATTTGGGTCCTTGCTCTTTTTTCTTGATAAGTTTAGCTAGAGGTTAACAAATTTTGCTGTTTGCTTTTTTTTTTTCCCCAAAGATCCAGTTCCTGGTTTCACTGATCTGTTCTATTGGGTTTTTTAAGTTTCTGTGTCATTTATTTCTGCTCTAATCTTTATTATTTCCTAACTTCTTCTGGCTTTAAGCTTCATTTGTTCTTTTTTTCTAGTTCCTTTAGGTGTAAGGTTAGGTTATTTGAGACTTTTCTTACTTCTTGAGATAGATCTGTATTGCTGTGTGTTTCCCTCTTATGACCACTTTGGCTGCACCCCAAGGGCTTTGGACCGTTGTGTTTTCATTTTCATTTGTTTCCACGTATTTTATTTCTTCTTTAATTTCCTGTTTAATACATTCATTTTTAGTAGCATGTTATTTAACCTCCATGTATATATGGTCTTTCCAAATTTTCTCTTGTGGTTGACTTCAAGTTACATAGCATTGAGATTGGAAAATATGCTTGGTATGATCTCAATCTTTTTGTACTTGTTGAGGCCCAGTACGTGATCTGTTCTGCAGAATGTTCCATGTGCACTGGAAAAGAATGTGTATTCTCCTGCTTTAGGATGAAATGTTCTGAATATATCTGTTAAGCCCATCTGGTCTAGTGTATCATTCAAAGCCATTGTTTCCTTGTTGATGGGAAAAGGCAGAGGGAGAAGGAGAAGCAGGTTCTCCACTGAGCAGGAGCCTGATGCAGGGCTTGATCCCAGAACCCCAGGATCATGACCTGAGCCAAAGGCAGACACTTAACTGACTGAGCCACCCAGGCGCCCCTGATGTTCTTTTTTTTTTTTTTTTAAGATTTTATTTATTTGACAGAGTGATAGCCAGCGAGAGAGGGAACACAGCAGGGGAGTGGGAGAGGAAGAAGCAGGCTCCCAGCGGAGAAGCCCGATGTGGGACTAGATCCTGGAATGCTGGGATCACGCCCTGGGCTGAAGGCAGATGCTTAATGCCTGTGCTACCCAGGCGCCCATGATGTTATATTTAGATAATCTGTCCATTGATGTAAGTGGGATGTTAAAGTCCCCAATCATTATTGTATTATTATTGATTAGTTCCTTTTTGTTTGTTATTAACTGTTTTATGTATTTGGGGGCTCTTATGTTGGATACATAAATATATATAATTGTCATTTCTTCTTTTTGGATTGTCCCCTTATGATTATATAGTGTCTTTCTTTGTCTCTTGTTACAGTCTTTGTTTTAAAATCTATTTTTTCTGATATATTGCTATTCCAGCTTTTTTTTTTTTGACAGCCATTTGCATGATATGATTTTCTCTAATCCTTCACTTTTAATCTGCAGGTGTCTTTAGGTCTCTCTGGTAGGCAGGATATAGATGGGTCTTGGTTTTTTGTCCATTCTGTCACCCTATGTCTTTTGATTGGAGCGCTTAGTCCATTTACATTTAAAGTATTTATTGACAGATATGTATTTATTGCCATTTCTGGTTTTGTGGTTATTTCTGAAGATTTTCTCTGATCCTTTCTTGCCTCTCTTTCATGATTTGCTTATTTTTCTTTAGTGAAATATTTGGATTTCTTTCTCTTTATTTCTTGCATATTTCTTAGTGGTTTTTGATATATGGTTACCATTAGGTTTGTATATAACCTTTTTTGCACTTAGCAGTCTATATTAAGTTGATGGTCATTTAAGTTTGAACCTATTCTTTGCTCCTCTTCTCCCCACATTTTAGGTATACATTATTGTATTTTATATCCTTTTTTGTGAGTTCCTTAGCTTGTTTTTTACAGAAATATTCATTTTTACTGCTTTTGTGTTTCCAAATGAAACTTTTGGTCTCTCCACTCAGAGTCCCCGCTAATATTTCTTGTGGGACTGGTTTTGTGGTCACAAACTCCATTAGTTTTTGTTTGTCTAGGAAATTCTTTCTTTATTTTATTTTATTTTATTCTTTTTTTTATTTTATTCTTCATTTTATTTTTTATTTTATTTTTTATTTTATTCTTTACCTTTCCTTCTACCCTTGCTGGATAAAGTATTTTTGGCTGCAGATTTTTCCCATTCAGCATGTTGAATATATTGTGCCACTCTGTTTTGGCTTGCGAAATTTCTGTTGAAAAATCCCCTTTAGCCTTATGGGTTTTCCCTTGTAGGGTCTTGCTGCTTTTAAAGATTTTTTCTTTATCACTGTATTTTAAAAATTTAATTATAATATGTCTTGGTGTGCATCTGCTTCTGTTGATTTTGATAGGAATTCTCTGTGCCTCCTGGATTTGGATATCTGTTTCCTTCCCCAAATTAAGGCAGTTTGCAGCTATTATTTCTTCAAATAAATTTTCTGCCCCCTTTTCTCTCTTCTACTGAGACTCCTATAAAAAGAATATTATTATGTTTGATGGAGTCACTGAGTTCCCTAAGTCTATTCTCATTTTGTGAAACTCTTTTCTTCAGCTTGGATTACTTTCCATTACTCTGTCTTCTACACCACTAATTCTTTCCTCTGCTTGCTCCATCCTGCTGTTCATTCTATCAAGCACGTTTCTCATTTCATTTATTGAAATCTTTATCTCTACTATGTTATTCCTTATCTCTGTGTTAAGGGTCTCATTGAGGTCCTCCACTTTTTCTCAAGTCCAGTGAGTATCCTTATGATCATTGCTTCAAATTCTGTATCGGTCATGTTACTTACATCTGTTTTGCTTAGATCTATGGCTGTGGTTTTATTTTGTTTTTCCATTTGGAATAAATTTCTCTGTCTCCTCATCTTTTCTGTTTCACTCTGTTTGTTTCTGCGTGTTAGGAAAATCATATATGTCCTCTGCTCTTGAAGTCACATTATAGTGACTTTATGAAGAGGAGGTCCTAGAATGCTCTGGTGTGTAGTGTCCCCTATTCGTCAGAACCTAGCACTTCAGGAAAGTATCCTATGTGTGTTGCTTACACCTTGCTGCTATGTCTGAGTCACTTTTCCTTTCAGTACAGTTCTCTTACTGACTCTTTGCCTAATGTGGGCTATACTTGCTCTCTGTGCTATTAGTGGGACCCATGCAGGCCAGCTCTGAGGGGGCATGTGCACCAGGGAACTTGAGAGCAGAGCAGCAGTGTTAGCAAAACTTGCATTGGGCCCCTAGTTCTATGCCAGATCTGCCTCCCATTTGCCCTGGCATTATGTCAACAGCCATTTTTATATCGCCTCTCTGTGTAGGCTGCTGTCTCTTTAAGGTGGTAACCCAGCTATCACTCATACTCCCTTCTCACCAAGTGCTGAGTCAGTTGACTTTTAAAGCTCCAAGCCCTAAGACCCACTGATTTTACAAATTCATGGAATTCATCCCCTCAGGTTTGTTTTGTTTTGTTTTGTTTTTTGTTTTTAGAGAGAGAGAAAGAGAGAGTGCATGAGCTGGGGTGGTGGGAAGGGGAGGGAGAGGGAGAGAATCTTAAGCAGGCTCCATGCTTAGTACAGAGCCCAATGCAGGGCTCAATCTCACAACCCTGAGATCATGACCTGAGCCAAAATCAAGAGTTGGACACTCAATCAACTGAGCCACCCAGGCACCCCCTCAGCCCCTCAGGTTTTTAAAGTCAAACATTATGGGGATTAGTCTTTCCCATGTGAGCTCCTGGGTATGAGGACCCATTTCTTGGCCCTAACCACACATGCAGCTCACTTCCTTCTGCAGGCAGTCTTCCTCAGCCTTTCTGACCCTCCTAACCTTTCTGTTTTCTAAAAGTAGGCTCCATGACCAATGTGGGGCTTGAACTCATGACCCTGAGATCAAGAGTTACATGCTCTACCAACTGAACCAGCCAGACACCCCTGACCTTCCTAAGCTTTCACCTGAAGTTCTTCTCTGTCTTTAGTTGTGGAGTTTGTTCTGCCAGGATTTGGATCACTCTCCAGCTTATTGACTTGGATGTGGATGATATCTATTAGTAAACATGGGATGGAAGGAGCTCAGGATTCTCTTACTCTGCCATCTTCTCCAACATTTACCTCTGCTCTGAGCTTTGAGACACTGAATTTCAAAGTCAAATGGAGTCATTATGTCATTATTTGGTGATCCTTCTGCTTCCTATCCTCCAGAAGACTATTATGGGCATGTACATGGGTGGTGGCAGGTTCTAAGTGTGCAAAGAGAAAAGGTCTTCATGCTGTCAGTTTTGCTGAATTCTCTTGGCTAAATAAGACAAGAGAATCAAGGAAGAAGAAATCAGCATTAACTCTTGATGGGAGAAGCTGCAAAGTCACATTATAAAAGTGTGTGGGCACAGGGACAAGTAAGGGATGGTGGCCATCTTTGCAATCTACCATATTAATAGAAGAGAAAAAAACGAAATAATAAAAAGATGCTTAACCCAACTTGAGCTACAGATTCAATGCAATCCAAATCAAACTCCCAGCAAGTTATTTTATGGATATGGACAAAATGATTTTAAAGTTTAAGTAGAGAGGAAAAATACTCAGAATAGCCAACTCAATACTGAATGAGAAGAACAAAGGCAGAAGTCTGACACTACCTAACTTCAAGACTTACTATAAAGCTACAGTTACCAAGATAGTGTGTATTAGCAAAATAATAGATAAATAGATCAATGAAACAGAATAGAGAACCCAGAAATAGACCCCCATAAATATAGTCAACTGATCTTTGACAAAAGATCCAAGACAATACAATAGAAAAGGGTCTTTTCAATAAATGGTGCTGGAACAATTAGACATCCACCTGGAAAAAAATAAATCCAAACACAGACCTTACACCTTTCACAAAAATTAACTCTCAAAATGGAGCATAGACCTAAAGGTAAAATGCAAAACTATAAAACTACTGGAAGGTAACATAGGAGAAAACCTAGATAACCCTGGGTATAGCAATGACTTTTTAGATGGAGCAACAAAAGTGTGGTCCATAAAAGAAATAATCAGACTTCATTAAACTTAAAAATTTCTGATCTATGAAAGGCAATGTGAAGAGAACAGTAAGACAAGTCACAGACTGAGAGAAAATATTTGCAAAAGACACCTTTGATAAAGAGCTGCCAACCAAAATATAAAAAGAACATTTAAAACTCAACAATAAAAACAACTCAATTAAAAAATGAGCCCAAATCTTGAACAGACACTCACCAAAGATGACCTATGGATGGCAAGTAAGCACATGAAAATATGCTCAACATCATATGTCATCAGGGAATTGCAATTTAAAACAATGAGATACCACTACACAGCTATTAGAATGGCCAAAATCCAGACCATTGACAACACCAAATGCCGGTGAGGATGTGGAACAACAAGAAATCTCACAAATTGCTAATGGGAATGCAAAATAATACAGCCAACTTTGAAAGGAAGTTTGATGATTTTTTCAAACCAAACATACACTAGGAGCTGAAAACTTATGCCCACACAAAAACTTGTACACAGATGTTTATAGCAGCTTACTTCATCATTGCCAAAACCTGGAAGCAACTAAGATGTCCTTCAGCAGGTGAATGGAAAAATAAACTGTGGTCCATCCACACAATGGAATATTATTCAGCGCTAAGAAGAAATGCGCTATCAAACTATGGAGATATGGAGGAAACTTAAATGAGTATCACTAAGTGAAATAACCCAATCTGAAAAGCCTATATGCTGTATGATTCTAACTATGTGACATTGTGGAAAAAGCAAAACTATGGATACGGTGCAAAGATGAGTCATTGCCAGAGGTTAAGGGATAGGGAAGGTAGAAAAGGCACAGCATAGAGGATTTAAGGGCAGTGAAACTAGTCTGTAATAGTGGATATTTGTCTACAGCCATAGAACGTACAACACAAATTGTAAACTCTAATGTCAACTATGGATTTTTGGTGATAATGTGTTAATGTAGGTTCACCAATTGTAACAAATGCACCAATTTGGGGAGGATGTTGATAGTGGGGAAGGCTACACATGTATGGAATCAGGAGATATATAGGAAGTCTCTGTACCTTTTCTGTGAACCTAAAATTACTCCAAAAAATAAAATCTATTAAAAACATCCCATTGATCCATAAAAAATAAGAAAGAAGAAATAAATTAACAAAAAGATAGGACAAATAGGAAATAAATGGCAAGATGATAGACATAAACCCAAATATCTTAGTCATTACATTAAATATAATGGCACTAAAGTCAAAGATTGTCAGTCTAGTCTTTTTTTTAAGTCAACTAAATGGTGTTTACCAAACATTTTAAACATCAGGGAAAAGCTACAATCAGTCATGCTGTGATGCTTGTTTTGAAGGAAACAATTTGGCCATAATGTAAATTTTGCATTTGCTCATGTGTGATTTCATTTGTGAGAAACGTTAGTAAATGCAGAAAATTGTCCCCAGTCCCAGCTGATTCAGTTCTGTAGAAGTGCACAAAAGCACAAGGACGCCTGGGTAGCGCAGTCGTTAGGCGTCTGCCTTCAGCTCAGGGCGTGATCCTGGCATTCCGGGATCCAGTCCCACATCGGGCTCCTTCGCTGGGAGCCTGCTTCTTCCTCTCCCACTCCCCCTGCTTGTGTTCCCTCTCTCGCTGGCTGTCTTTCTCTGTCAAATAAGTAAATAAAATCTTTAAAAAAAAAAAAGTGCACAAAAGCACAAAGGCCCAAACCTCCAACACCTAGCAGCCTTGCTTAACCATGTGTTTTCTAAGCCATATCCACCAATATTTGGCATAACAATTTCCCATTCCATCTGATTTCAGATAACCTCCCTTCCACCGCTTCACACTGACTCATAAGCTGCAACACTGCCAACAACCGTTTCCACAAGCAACCTTGAGTCTTATTCAGGGTAAAATGCCATATTTATTGTAATGTTTATCTACTTCTTTACTATTTAATATATATAAAACTGTGCTAATTCACATACCATACAATTCATTCATTAAAGTATATAATTCAATGCCTCTTTGTCTGTTCAGTTGTGCAACCATCACCAGAATCAACTTTAGGTTTCATCACTTTAAAAAGAAACCTAGTGCTCTCTAGTTATCACTCTTTTATACTCCCATGCACCAGCCCTAAGCAACTACTATTATACTTTTCTGTTGCCATATATTTGTATATTCTGGATGTTTTGTATCAATGGAGTCATATAATATAGGATCTTTTGTGACTGGCATTTAGCATAACGTTTCAAGGTTCATCCATGTTGTGGTATGCATCATTACTTCATTCTTTCTTATAGCAGAGCAATACTCCATTGTATGGATATATCCCCATGTAACTTACCCATTCATCAGTTGGTAGAAATTCGAGTTGTTTCACCTTTGGATGATTCTGAATAATGCTGCTATGAACATTTGTTTACACATTTTGTGTGGATATATGTTTTCATTTCTCTTGTATATATACCACCACTGGGTCATATTGTTGGGTCATATGGTAAGTCTGTTTAACGTTTTGAGGAACTGCCAAGTGGTTTCCAAAGTAGTTCCAACCAGCAGTATTTAAGAATTCCAATTTCTTCATTCCCTCAGCGAAACTTGTTATTTTCCATTGTTTTGATCACAGCCATCCTAGTAGGTGTGAAGTAGCATCTCATTGTGATTTTGATTTGCATTATGTAGATGACTGGCGATGTTGAGCATCTTTCATGTTCTTATTGGCCATTTGTAGCTCTTCTTTGGAGAAACGTCTATTCAGATCCTTTGTTTAATTAATCCCATGCTCAATTGAATTATTTGTCTTTTTATTACTTAGTTATAAGAGTTCTTTATAGATTCTAGATCAAGTGCCTTATCAGATATAAGATTTGAAAATATTTTCTCCCATTCTGTAATCTGTCTTCTCACTCTCTGGTGTCTTATGGTGTACAAAATTTACTAATTTTTAAATTAAGTTTAATTAGCCAACATATAGTATATTGTTAGTTTTTGATAAAGTGTTCAATGATTCATTAGTTGCATATAACACCCAGTGCTGACATGTGGGAGGGAGGTTAAGATGGCGGAGGAGTAGGGGGACCCCTTTTTCAGCCGGTCCCCTGAGTTGAGCTGGATAGGTACCAGACCAGCAGGAACATCCACGGAATCAGCCTGAGACGCAGGAAGATACATCTGGATCTCTACAAATGAACATCTCCAGCGCTGAGTATCGAGGTACGAAGCGGGGAGCCGTGAAACCGCGCACAGATATCGGAAGCTAAACAGAAGGGGGAGGGAGCCGCCGTGTCAGGGCGCCGGGAAGCGGTAGCCACCTGCAAGGGGGAGCGGACAGACCGCGGACCCGCACGCTTGAGACAGCAGGCTGAGAAGGGAGCTCCGGGAGCG
>NC_048220.1:3369618-3401846 GCF_002007445.2 Ailuropoda melanoleuca
GGGGGCTGCTCGAGCGGGCCCCGCCGGGGAAGGGCGGCGGGAGGGCCGCGCGGCCGCGGTCTGCAGGGCTGGGGGCCGCGGGGCCAGGGGCTGCGGAGCGGGCCAGGCTCTGTAGGAGCGCAGGCGGCCCCGGCTGCCTTCCCTGCCCTCGGGGCTGCCGCAGTCGCCCCCTCCCGCCCGGCTGTCAGCCTCCAGGGGCTGCGGGCCCCGCTCCCTGGCCTGGCTCGGGCAGACGTGCCGTGGGGTCTGTGGACGCCATCCCTCCAGATCGAGGGGCGCGCAGTTGCACACCCGCGCCGGGATGCTCGGGATCCCGAGTCTGGTTCCCGCGACCTTGGCCAAGGCACTGACCCTCGCTGTTCCTCTGTTTTCCCCTAGGGAAAGTGGGGAAATGTCTACCCTTTTGGACAGGATTGTTGTCAGGCTGTCTGAATGTGTGTGAAAGCGCCTGGGCAGGAGTCCGGGCTCATATGTGGGAAATTGGGTGGGATCCTGCCCCATGCTGGTGTGAGTAGAACAGAAACCCCCTCCCCATCCGCCCAGAGACCCCCATCCCCGCGCTCCTCCAGTGCCTAGTCATTGCACATTCAGTGCCTAGCAGTGTCAGAGCGGGCCCTGCCCACCTCCCCTACCACTCCCACCACCCAGAGCTCTGCTCTCCAGTCCCACCCATCGTCTCCTCTGTCTCAAAGGTGCAGCCCCGTTTACCTCGGGACCTTTGCACTTCTGTTTCCAATGCTTGGAGCTGTCTCCGGTATCTGCACAGCTGGCTCCTTCTGGTCAGATGTCTCGTTTTCCACGAGGCCTTCCTTGACCACTGTCTTTCTCCCCTTAGTCATCCTCTCTCATTATTTTGTTTAATTTTCTTTCTAGCATTCACTCTGGTTTGAAACGACTCTATTGGTTTGTCTGTTGATTTTGTTTCCTCTACTAGGATGTAGCTTTTTGAAAACAGGTAGTTGTCTGATTTGTCCACAGCGTTATCCCCAGTGCTTAAAAGGCACACAGTATTCAGTGATATCAGTTCAGTGAACGAATGAATGACCCTGCCGCTGTTGCTTCTGCTCTGTCAGTTTATTTAGTGACTTCTGACTAACTTGTGAAATATGTAAGCAGATGGAAGCTTGTTCTCATTTTGCAAAACATTTTAATGTCCTTGACCCCTTTATTTGGTAACTGTCAGAACAAGCTGTGATATAAAATTTTACATTTTTGTAATATTTTAGCTCTAATTTCCTTCCATACATTCAGGAGGCAGTTACTGAATTCTGTGTTATCTAGGTCAGGCTTTCTGCTCGGCCCTGGGGACACAAAGGCAATAGCAACAGGGTCCCTTCCTCCAGAGAGCCCAGTAGAGGCGGCAGACATGTGGACAGGTTAGTGCCAGGACAGTGTGATGCTTGCTGTCCTGGAGGGGCTGCACTTTGGAAATGTGGAGGAGGTGACAGGTGGTGCTAGAGCCTTGAAGGGTGATGAGAAATTGGCCAGGCAGGGGAGAGGCACAGAAGGGGGGGAAAGGGCAGGGTGAAGGAAGGACATTCGGCCAATGTGGGGTCAGAAATGAGTCTGCAGGGTGGTGGGGATCCTGGAAAACCAAACCTCACCCCGCAATCTTAAAAAAGAAGTCAGAACTCTACATTGTATTTCTGTGCTCCTGATTCTCAAGTGTTGGCAGTAGCTAATTTTTAAAAAATTTTAATGCTCTGAGCCATGCAAAATTCATTTAGCTTGGTTGCAGGACTGTCGGATCTCCAGGGCAGGGTATGTAGGAGGGAAGAGCAGTGATGAGCTGAAAAGGTAGCCCAAGGCCAGGGGAGCTGGGCCCTGTTTGTCCAGGTACTCTCAGTTCATTGTCACTGGAGCCCCATGAGTAACAGCTATGAAACCCATTTCCACAGAGAAGGACGTGGAGGCTCCCGGAGTTTCAGCAGTTGGCTTCATAGCAGGCAGCTTGGAAAGTGAAATTTGAACCCAGGTCTCCCCCCAGATAAACATCCTTTCCTGGGTGCCTCAGCTCTGACTGTTCTCTTCTGGCTTTTAATTTGTTCTGAAAGAATAACATCCAATCTAGATGTTTTCCTTCATTTAACGCCCCACCTTTTTTTTTTTTTTTTCCCAAAAGGATCCTGCAGGGTTAAAAGTAGTCCTATTTTGGCATAGTCTTCTCTGGAGAGCTTTGATATTCCTGAGGATTAAATTTTTGGGATGCCAAGACAGACTAAAATGTGTTTAAAATAAGTGTTGGAGGGCATATTCAATTTGTCTGTTTAAAATAAAATGTTCTTAATTTTCTGGATAAAGAAAAGTGCCAGATGAATCAATTAACAGTGAGTAAAGCAGTTGTTTTCGTGATGCATAAGGTGAAACAGAAACCACATTTTCTTAGCGCTTGATTTGGCACTAAGGCAGCTATCTATGGTTTAAATATGTAGCTATACTTCTCCATGGATGAAGAAGATGATTTTTTTTTACATCATTTTCTTGAAGAATAATTAAATTTGCACTTGGCCTTTTGTGATTGCCTGAACTAGTTTCAAGGTCAGTCCTCATTTTAACTGTTTATCACGAGAACTTTTAAACAGAGACAAAATTAAACGATAGTATCCAGTTTCCACAGTTATCAGCTCCTGGCCATCTTGTTTCACCCCCAAATTACTTTCAAGCAAAACCTAAATACCATGTCATTTCATCCATGAATATTTCAGTATCTATCGCTAAAAGATAGGGACTCATTTAAACTTGGAAATGCAATAATTCCTTCATATACTCAAACAACCAGTCACTATTGAAATTTCCAGTTGCCCCATACATTTTATGGCTCTTTAACAGTTTGTTTACTGGAATCAGGATCCAGATAAGGTCCATACATTGTGATTGGTTGATACATCTCTTAAGTTTCTTTTAATCTGTAGATTCCCCCTCTGTTTCTTTTTCTTTGTTTGTTTTCCTCGTAGTTTATTTGTTGAAGCAATTGGTTGTTCTGTAGCATTTCCGTGGTTGGGGTTTTACTGACTGCATCTCTGCAGTGTAATTTAACATGTTTCTCTGTATTTCCTGAAAATTCGTAGTTAACTGTAGATGTGGCTCGGTCAGATTCAGGATGCCCTAGCCAGGGTGCTCGCTTCCACCTCGACGCAGGTAGGCCCATGCTGCTAACGTCACAGCGTTATGTTATGCTCAGTGCCCAGTCCCATTGATTCACTAGGGGTTGTATTAATTGGGAGACAAGTTTATGTATCTCTTGCACAACGAAAGCTCATTGTTTTAGATTTTATATTGGCCTTTGAATCGCCAGTTAAAATATTTTTAATCGATATCTCAAATCCTCTTTGGACAACATTGGGGTATAAATTAATAGATAGAAAAATAATGAGCAAGTGTAGTCACCGTTTTAACATAGGACTTCCTTATAGCTAAAGAAGCTTACTAAACATTTGAAGGTGAAATACAACAAATTTGATTTTATTTAAGGTATTTGGGGTTTTTTTGGTTTTTTTTGTGTGTTTTTGATCCCATAAAATATTCCATTCTTCTTCTCTGCCCCCAGCTAATTTTACTTTAGTATCTTTCTTAAGCAAAGACTGCACACTCTAAAACTTTTCAGAAATAGTAATACTGGATTCCAAGGATACATGGATGACAAATGAGATAGTTACCTTTTTCTTAAAAATGAGGCATTAATATTAACTACCTTTATGGTAAATGTGTTCTTGCCTATTCTGAAGTTGTAATTTGAAGTATTTCTATAAGTGAATTTTTCGGCTATGAGGAGAATGAACAGTGTGAACACCTTTTAGTAGTATACCAAAAGTCTGTCTTTCCATAGGCCAGGATAAGAAAAACTTGGGGATTTGTTCAAAAAACAGTTTTATCCTCCCTCCCGCACACTGATGCAAAGAGAAAAAAGAATGACTGCTTTTAAAAGAACTTCCTTCAAAAAGCTACATGTGCAAGGAGATATGTATTTGTATGGATCTGTAAGTGATTTCAATCATGAGGCTATTTAAGTATTCTGTATCTCAACCAGTGCTGCTGTTAGTTTGATTTTAACATATCTCGGGTTGAGGGTGCAGCCCAGGTAACAAATCCACCAGCTCTGATTCTAAAATCAAAATCCATTTCACCAACTCTTAACTAGACTCTCAGAAACATAGCACCTCTTACGCAGCAGATGTCTTCAATAAATGTTCTGAAACGTCACCTGCCGGCCACAACCTCGGATGAAAATTCTGTGCCCTGCCTCCTGTCTGTTGTCTCGGACCGAGGTGCTCACCCAGTAATGGCCGTGTCGTCCGTTCTCCCCCTTACCAGATTTTAGTTCACACTTTCAGAATGCAAACATTTGTTTGGGGGAGCAGTAAATAGCATGGGTGTGGTCAGCTGACTTAGAGACCTTGCCCTGTGCTGGGCACTGTGCTCTCTGTCCCCTGAGGCTGATTCTAGGCTCCTCCCTGTTTTACAGATGAGTGTAGTCCAAGATCGTCCAGCTAAGTGGCAGGCCTGTTGCCCTCTGACCCCAGAGTCCCAATCTGTTTTTTTAAATAGGTATCTATATTGTAATATTATGTGTCACAATTATGTATCTAAAGAGAAAATCTAGAAATCCTAATCCAGACAGCGATTTTGACAATTCTTATAAGAAATATTCACTCTAAATACTATAATTTAGAAGTAATACATGTTTTTTCTTTTTACTTTTTGGCCCCCTTTACCCATTTCTCCTACCCCAACCCCATCTCTGGCAACCACCAATCTGTTCTCTTTATTTATAAGGTTGGTGGTTTTCGTTTTTATTTTTTTATATCCCTCATATAAGAGACGTCATGCAGTATTTATCTTTTCTTTCAAGGTTTTACTTATTTATTTGAGAGAGCAAGCAAGCATGTGTGCAGGAGCAGGGGGAGGGAGAAGCAGACTCGCCGCTGAGCAGGGAGCCTGATGCAACACGGGGCTCGATCCCAGGACCCTGGGATCATGATCAGAGCTGAAGGCAGACACTTAACCAACTGAGCCACCCAGGTGCCCCAGTATTTATCTTTCTCTATCTGACTTCTTTCACTTAGCATAACACCCTTGAGGTCTGTCTATATTGTCATAAATGGCAAATTTCCTTCTTTTATGTAATATTCGATTGTGTAGGTAGGTAAACCACATCTTCTTGATCCACTCACCCATTGATGGACACTAAGTTGTTTCCACATCTTGGCTGTTGTAAATAATGCTAGAGTGAACATGGGGGTGCAGATATCTTTTCAAGTTAGTGTTTTGTTTCTTTGGGTAAATATCTTGAAGTGGAATTGCTGGATCAAATGGTAGCTCTATTTTTAATATTTCGAGGAACCTCCATACTGTTTTCCCAAGAAGCTGCCCCTGTTTACATTCCCACCAAGAGAGACAAGGGTTCCCTTTTCTCTACATCCTCGCCGACACTTGTCATTTCTTGTCTTTTTGGTGTTATCCATTCTGTGGGCCCGAGGTGATATGTCACTGTGGTTTTGATTTGCGTTTCCCTAGTGATTAATGATGTTGAGCATCTTTTTATGTACCTGCTGGCCATCTGTATGTCTTCTTTGGAGAACTGTCTATTCAGATCTTCTGCACATTTTTTAAGTCAGATTGTTTGTGGTTTTTTAAAGATTTTATTTATCTATTTGAGAGAGAGCCCATGAGCAAGGGTGGAAGGGAGGAGTGAAGAGAGAGAGAGAGAGAGGGAAAAAATCTCAAGCAGACTCCCTGCTGATCGTGGAGCCCCATGCAGGGCTCGATCCCATGACCCTGAGATCAGGACCTGAGTCAAAACCAAGAGTTGGATGCTCAACCCACTGAGTCACCCAGGTGCCCCGGATTGTTTGTATTTTTTTGCCACTGAGTAAATGCTTATATATTTTGGATATTAGCCCCTTATCAGATAGATGATTTGCAAATATTTTTCCCATTCTGTAGGTTGCCTTTTATTTTGTTGATGGTTTCCTTTGCTGTGCAGGGGCTTTCTAGTTTGATGTAGTCCCACTTGTTTATATTTGGTTTTGTTGTTTTTGTTGCCAGGTTAAAAAAATCCATTGTCAAGACCAATGTCCAGGAGCTTACCACCTATTTCCTTCTAGGCATTTTATGGTTTTAAGATTTATGCTCAAGTCTTTAATCCATCTTAAGTTAATTTTTGTGTATACTGTAAGAGTGGTTGAGTTTTATTCTTTGGCATGTGGCTGTCCACTTTTCCCAGCACCATATACGGAAGAGACTGTCCTTTCCCCGTTGTATATCATCAGCTCCTTTGTCATAAATTAATCAACCGTATCTATGTGTTTATTTCTGGGCTTTCTATTCTTTCATTGATCTGTGTTGTCTGTTTTCATGCCCATACCATACTGTCTTAATTACTAGAGCTTTATAATACTTAATTATTATAGCTTTGAAATCAGGGAGCTTGATGCCTCCAGCTTTGTTCTTCTTTCTTAAAATTGCTCTGGCTATTCAGAATCTTCTGTAGTTCCATACAAATTTTAGGATTATTGCTTCTATTTCTATGGAAACTGGAATTTGGATAGGAATTGTATTGAATCTTTAAATTGCCTTGGGTAGTATGGACATCTTAACAAGATTGATTTTTCCAATCCATGAACACACAATATCTCTCCATTCATTTGTGTCTTTAATTTTTTCCATTAATGCTTCCTAGTTTTCAGTATAGAGGTCTGTCACCTCCTTGTTTAAAGTTATTCTGTTCTTTTTGATGCAGTTGTGAAAGCATCATTTAATTTCTCTTTCTGAGGGTTCACCAGCGTATAGAGACACCAAAGATGTTTGTGCGTCGAACATGTATCCTCATCTTTACAGAATGTGTTTTATTCTAACAGTTTTTTGGTGTAGTCTGCCCAGGAGCCTGCCCCCCCGACTCCAGAGCCCTGATGCTAACTAACCACGGCACCCCACTGTCCCAGCATGTTTCTTCTCCCGCTTAGTTTTGCCTTTAACAGACATTTACTGGGCACCCACTGTGTAATTAGTAGAGGATTAGGAAGCGAATCAGACACATTTTCTGCCCTTAAGGGGCTCACGAGTACAAGTGGAGAGAGACGTGCGATGCAGTATAAAAAGGATAGGTTGTGGTGCCAAACGTGGGGGCGTGCCCAGCACGTGTGTGCACTAGATTTGGAAGGAGCATGAAGGTTGGCCAGGAGAACAGAATGGGGAGGGGAGTCTCTTCAGGCAGACGAAACAGCTTAGGAAGAGGCCCGAAGGTGTGTGGGAAGCCGGAGCATCAGCCGGGGTCTCAGGTGAGAGTGGGCCGCAGGTCCTGTGACCTCCTCTGCTGTGCTAAGGGTTAGAGCTTTATTCTGCAGGCGGTTGGTCACTATCAAAGGAATTTAAGCCAGAGAGCAATATGACCACTGCGCATGTGCAACAAATCTCTCTCTCTCTCTCTCTCTCTCCCTCTCTCTCTCTCTCTTAATTACTTATTTTGAAATCTAGGTTCATAAGAAATTGTAAAAATAATACAGAGAGTTCCCATGCATCCTTCACCCAGCTTCCCCCATTGGTTGTGTATTTACATAACCGCAGTACAACGTCAAAGCTAGGAACGTGACGTTGGTGCACTGTGTGTGCACAGTGCTGTGGCATTTTATCACATGCAGAGAGCGGTATAAACACCACCACACCGTCAGGATACAGGACCATTTCGTCATCCCAGAGATCTCCCTTGTGCTACCCTTTACAGCCACACTCTCAGAGAGAGAAAGAGACAGAAACAGAGCGAGCGAGAGAGAAACAGAGAAAAAGGGAAAAGGGAAGACAAGGAGCATAAGTTCATGGTTTCATTAAATGAACACCTCATGATTGCCTCAAAATTATTCATCAGCTGACTGAAAGGTAACTACTATTGTGCTTTAAAGTCAAAATCCTTGTACCTAAAATTTCCTTTCTGGATCATTTCACTCAGCATCAAGATGGTTCTGGAAAAGTCTGCCTACCTCCTTCTTCCCTATGATCACCCAGGAGGGGAAGCCAAAAACCAAACTTACCCTCAGGGCACCTACTCAAAGCTATTATTAGATCATCATTCTGATGATCTAATAATCCCCCCCCACTCCCCACCATTCTTAAGGCTGGCAACCACTGATCTGGTCCACAGCTCTGTAATTCTGTCATTTCAAGAATGTTGTGTAAATGAAATTATACTGTACGGACCTTTGGAGATTGGCTTTTTCTCTTAAGGATGATGCCCTTGAGATCCACCCAGGTTGTTGAGAGGATCAGTTGTTAGTTCATTTCTCTTGCTGACTGGTGTTCCATAGTATGGATGGACAGCACTTTGCTTAACCATTCACCCACTGAAGGACACCTGGATTGTTTCCAGTGTTGAGCTGTTAAAAAATGTAGGTGCTGGGGCGCCTGGGTGGCTCAGTCGTTGAGCGTCTGCCTTCGGTTCAGGTCATGATCCCAGGGTCCTGGGATCGAACCCCACGTCGGGCTCCCTGCTCCACTGAGAGCCTGCCTCTTCCTCTCCCACTCCCCCTGCTTGTGTTCCCTCTCTTGGTGGCTGTCTCTCTCTCTGTCAAATAAATAAAATCTTTAGAAAAAAAAACATAGGTGCTATGAGCACCCGTGTACAGTTTTGTTTTTGAGATTTTATTTATTTGTTAGGGAGAGCACGAGGCAGAGGGCAGAAGGAGAAGCAGACTCCCTACTGAGCAGGGAGCCCAATGTGGGGCTCAGTCTCAGGACCCTGGGATCATGACCTGAGCCGAAGGCAGACGCTTTACCAACTGAGCCACCCTGGTGCCCCACCCATGTAGTTTTTTATGCAGGCAGATCTCCCTTTCTAAATAGCGTGTGTGCAGTGGTTTGGAGGTAGCAGGAATGGAGGCCGGGATGGTACTTGGGCGGTTGCCATGTCGAGGGAGCGCTGAGAATGCCATACCCAGAGCACGGGGAGTCGGGGGTGAAGAGGGGGAACGGACAGGCCTTGGGTACCTTCAGGCGGCCTGCGGGGAGGAGTCGTCAGTGGACCCTTCCTTCAGATCCAACCGTGGGTGCTGTGATCACCAAACATGAGTGGTCATCCTTTATTGTAGTTTGTAGTGTGATTAATGAGCTGATGTCCAGAAGGATGACTCTGACATGCTGTAAGGCTCTTGATCATCAAAGAAAGATGAAGTTGTTGTGCTGTGCCATTTTTGATAAGAATTAAGGAGGAAAAAAGAAAATTTGATTAAAAACTTAAATAGCAAGTATTGAAACTAAGAGGGAGATTATGAAAATCCACTTTTAATCACAGCAGTCAGTTAATTTAGACATTACGTGTCCTGGGTATTCTGAACCATTCGTGTGGTCGAAGGTTGGCCTGAGTCTGTGGATGACTGACTCACCATCATCAGAAGAAAATGTCTTGGTGGAGTGAAGCCAGCAGGATGAGATGAAAAGACCTGTGTTTTTTCCTGGCCTGGTCCTGATCAGCCCTTGGCCACATTCCTTCACTTTCTAAATACAGTGAGAGATATTAATTAGAATGGTGTATTGGGAAGGCATAGTGTCGTCACACACACCTAAATTGAGATCCGGGCCTTGCCACTCTCCATCTGGGGATCTGGGCAGCTCCCTCACTGTCTTCTAGCTCTTGTCCTCATCTGCGGAGTGGGGGCAGTGCTGCTCCCCTGACGGGCTGTGAGGGGGGCCTTCATAACCCTGCAGCTCAGAGCCTGGCCCACCCTCCTGCCTCCAGTCTTGGCTGCCCCAAACCTACCCTACATTTAGGTCTCAGCTTTTCATTTAAAAGGGTTTAATTTGTTGTGGTTTTTTTTAAAATGTGAGATATGTGCATGACTAAAAAAAAAAAACCAACAGAAAGTTATAATGGGAAGAGTGAAAGTCTCATTTCCCCGTGTCTTTGCACTTGCTAGCATGTTGTGCGCGTGTGGACAGGGCCTTTCCCATAGACTGACATTTACCACATGCACTCTCAACTTGCTTTATTGCCTTTATATAGCTCAGACATCATTCCTTTTCAGTACACAAAGTCCCTGCATTATTTTTAATGGCTTTATTATGCTTTTATGCCGTAATTTATTCACTCATTCCAAGTGTACATTTTAGGTTATTTCTTGGTTTTTTGGCAGTTACAAGAAGTACCACAAACATTCTTGCACAAATATCTTTGAGCATTTGTACATATATATATTTGTCCAATACATTTATAGACTGGTAGTTGCCAGGTTAGGAGTCACGTGCCCTTAAATTTTTCATTAGATATTACATGTTCTCCTCCCAAAAAATGTTTTGCCAATTTATAGTGCTTGCCAGCACGAATGAGAAGGCCTGTTCCCGCACACCTGGGTTGAGACTGTGAACAAACGTGCACTCAGGTCTTGACTTCTCCTGGAAACCTTCCTTTACACCCATGTCTCACTCGCACACACCCTCCGCTCATTCACTGGCTCCCCCCGACACACCACTCTGCCGGGCTCCTGCCCTTGGGCCCGCATCTACGCCTAGGACACTTCCTAGGTGGTGTAGTGATTATGCTCTTGGCCGTTGGAGGCAAGGGACTATCTGGTGAGTGCCCTCTTGACAGCCTTTACCTTGTGCTTGGTGCCAGGAGGCCCTCATGCAATGGTGGGAGGTCTCAGCGAATGGTAGCTGGTGTCCCCACAGGATTTGGACATTAATATTATATTTACAGTAGTCGAATTGCTTATATCTAGAAGAATACTAGAGTTAGGGAATTTTTTTAAAAAAGCATTTCTTATTCCAGGCTCTAAACAAGTAGGAATGTTCCTCCTACCCAGCGTTTATCTGTAGAGTGGGTAGATTTTACTCCAGAATTCCTGGAGGGGATTCTACAAGAGTCTTCAGTCTTAGACAAATAGGTATTTTTAGATCAGAGTATTTCATTCAACAAGGATTCATTGAAGCAGCATGGTGAAGGGGGAGGGGCACGGACGTGAGCCAGACGCCTGCAGCAAAGGCTGGGCCGACTCCTTCCCTTGAGGTGTCCGCCCAACACGCATAGATCTGAAGAACCCAGGGAGCAGGATGTGTCCCCTTGTGTCCCCCAAGGAGACATTGGACATTACCTTAAATTTCTCAATGTGTGAGAGGGAAGGCAGACCCTCCCTGCTTTTGAGGTGCTCCCAGCCTGCGGAGGAGGGAGACACAGGCAGACCTGCAGAAACTGAGTGATGGCACAGAAGCAGGCGGGCGGGCACTGGGTTCCCCAGCGGGGAGCCCTGGGGAGGAACCAGCACCCACTGGTGAGGGAAGTGAAGGCAGTGACTGCACCTTCAGCGTGTTGATAACGTGGTTGTGTGAGGAATTCGTACACTTCCCAATTTCTGAACTGCCTTCTAAAACCCAGCTGACGTCCATTTTGTTGAAATATAATCTCTGCAGAGTTGGTTTCATTAATAGTTCAATTACCGGCTTCCTTGGGTGGCCCCGAGGCGCTTTCTCATGCTCACGAAGCCCAAGGTTGACAGAGACGGTGGCTTTGACAGCTTCTTTCTTAGGTGAATTTTTTTTCCCCTACTAAATGCAACGTCCTTTAATTTAAAAATTATCTTACACCTTGAGATGAAAACCTATCAATTCTCGAACCTGATGATGTAATGTTCTGCCCAGATCCACAAAAGCTAACCTCACAGTGTGGCAGGCAGAGCGCAGGTCCCTGCATCTGTAGCGGAGAGCTCGGGGTTGCCCCCCAAGGGTTCCCTCGGTTTGCACTGGCCTCCGTGCATGCAGGTGGGCCACGGTGGGGGTGGCGCGGTGCCGCAAGGTCGTTCAGGACTCCGGCAAGTGGGCGGCACTGCCCTCTTCGGCACGTGACTTCCATCTCTGGGTCTGTGACAGCAGTTCCCCCAGCCAGCAGCGAGGGAGGAAGATATGTTGGACAGCAAGCAGCTTTCTTTTACAAAAAGAAAGAGAAGAGAACTGCTGTTGAAGTCACGTGCATGGCTCTGCTCACACCTCAGCTGCCCCAAGCTGGTCGTCCGGCCACACCTGGCTGCTGGGAATGCAGTCAGATGGCATCTCTAGTTGGGCAGCCATCTGTCCAGCTGGAGCGGGGAGGCTTCGGTCCTAAAGTGAAGGACGGAGGAGTGGGTCGTGGAGCTCGTCACCGGCCTGTGGCCATCATGCTGCTCGTCCCCCAGGCAGGCAGATTCCTCTGTCCGAAGCCAGACTCGGAGACTGCGCGTGCGTCCAGCCTCCCTCCAGCTGCTTCACCTGGTTTCCCCTCATCTTCTCCATGTTCCGTACATGCTTCCTCCAAACCAGGCATTCCCTTCTCATCCACATCCACTGCGACGCTGTCCTGTTTTGCCAGGTCTCCCTGTCTTCAGTCCTGCCCGCCCCGAGCCATCCCTCTCTCAGGCTCCTGAATGACCGCTCTGAAAAGCATGTCAGAGCGTATGCCTCTCTGCCTCGATGGCTCCGCAGCCCCCTGGCCTGGGCCCAGATGGCTCCCAGCAGCTTCAGGGCCCATGGTGACCTGGCCTGCTTTTCTCAATCCAGCTTCTTTTCCCCACTGCCCAGCAGGACTACATCCAGTGACCAGTCATGCTTCACCTCTCTGCACATGCTTCCTCTCTTCCCCCCGCCCAGAGCCTTCTCTGTCCTCATGTTGTTTTGGGGCTCTTCCTGAGTGTGCCCGCAGTGTCAGCTCACCGAGGGCAGGCACACTGGCTGCTCCGGCCCAGGACTTTGTCCACGGTGGTGTCAGGAAGTGTTTGGAATGACCAGAGTGCTGGTGTGCTGCAGTAGGCTGGTTCCCTGCCTTTTCACCCAGTCTGTTTCTGAGCCTTCACACTTGTACCCCAATAGCCAGTTGGAGCAATTCACCAGGTCTGTGCACAGTCAGCTCGAGCTCTGTACCTCTGCTGTCTGTCTCTGGCAGGAGTCCAGGGCAGATGCCACCTCCTCCATGAAGTTCTCCTGGTCCTCTGCACCCCCGCCAGTGTGCAGGACCTCTTTTGCCTTTTGATTTGGTTTCCTTCTCGCTTATGCCTTTATGTTATTATAATATGGATAACAGACTTCTTCCCTCAACTAGTGAATTATATGTGGCTTTGAGACTAGCTGATTTTGGGGTGCTTGGGTGGCTTGGTCGGTTAAGCCTCCGACTCTTGTCCAGAGCCCTTTTGGGCTCCACGCTCAGTGGGGAGTCTGCTTGAGATTCTCTCTCTCCCTCTGCCCCTCCCCACTCACTCACTCTCTCTCTTCTCCTCTCGAAATAAATAAAATCTTTAAAAAAACAATAAGACTAGCGGATCTTGCTCTTTCACCTATGTTCCTTAACACTCCCTTGTACAAAAGCACCCCTTAAGTGTTGAGTTGAATTGTCTCAGCCTCCTAAAAACTATAAAAAATTAATTTTTAGAAATGGATATTCCTTCAGATGTCAGTAAAATAAAGCAGCATTGTGGAGAAATCATTAGAGACTGAATTATGGGTCAGAGCAGTGAAAGTTTATTGGATGCTTCTACTGTCGCCCTTTCCCCGCAGTGTGACATGCCTCAGGAAGCAAGACAGACCTGGCCCCACCCTCCTGGAGCTTAGGGTCCCTTCCTCAGCACAGCATGGCGTGACCAGGCCTGTTAGCTCACAGAGTACCAGGGGCTGGTAATCCTGCTGTAGGTTGTCGTGAGCAGTGGGTCGATTCGTCTAGTGCAGTGCTGGCTTCCCGGAGGTACTCCCCGGCTGGCGTGCCATGGGTCTCAGTCACAGTGGCTGTCCCTCTGCCACTGCCCTGAGAATTGGTGTTTAAAAAAAAAAGAAAGCTGGGAGGAAGGAGCGAAGGAGTGGTCAGCTGGAGAAACTATTCACTTTGATTTAAATTCTCTGTTTAGGTTTGGTATTAATCAACTTGTTTCCATGTTTAACGGAAATTCTAGGCATTATCATATTGAAATACAAATTATCACTCCAGAAAACTCAGCAGGTCACCATCAAATATGAAATGGTAGAACAAACAGGAATTTGCTGGAGCTGGGCCGTAAAAGTGTAAATTCCCTGTTTTTAAACCGCATGGAATGTTTACCTCTAGGATTTGATTGTTGGTTTTTTAATTTTTTTTTTTAAAGAGCAAAGTAAATAGCTTGCTGCCCTTTAAATAAATGTCTTTAGACAAGAGCCAGGGAACCCAATCAATGTCGCTGCCTGCTGGTTTCGGTTTGCTTGTTTTCTGTATAAAATCACACCAGTGGGGAATCTCAGCCTAGTGCCTAAACCACCAAAGGGCCACTTTGGGGCTGCCAGTTCGGACTAATTTATCATGAATAAATGTCAGAGCATCCATGTCATTGACTGTAGGTTACCACGGTTCTCTGTATAGAGCTGTGTGTATTGAGCCCGCAAGGGATGTGGGGTTTGGGGAACTCGGGCCAACTTCAGGACACGCACGGGCACACACACCCATGTCACCAGGCCCAGCACCCCGTTGTTCTGTAACTTCCCCCATTTGCAGTCACTTTGTTCTCGGACTGGCTTTCTGCTTCATCACTTCACCTGAGCTTGTGAACTTAGAAGAACACTGGCCCTTTTGCAGTTTTTTGCAGGAATCTAGACAGGATCCCTTTGAAACCTCTCCTGAGCGCGCCTTCATCCCTGAGACAGCCCAGCATACGCTGGTCCCACAGGAAGCGAGCCGAGGAGAGTCACTCAGTGACGTAATCTTGTCCTGGCTGGCAAACTGTACGAATACAAGAAAGGCTGGTATTTTTCGTCCACTCCCTTAAAACGTGGTCATGCCGGGCCTCAGCGTTCCTTCCTTTCATGGTGGGCTCAGTACCTCTGAAATGTCGTTGCCTTTTTTTTTTTTTGGCATGTTGCTGAAGTTCAGAACTTGGTGCCGCCAAGCTCTTCGACCTACAGCCCCCTTGTCTCATAGCCAGTAAATTTGCAACACTTGAGTGAGCCACACATGTGTAATCTCAGAACACATGTTCATTCTGTTTTTCTTTTAAGGCCCCTGACAACCGTACCAACTCTTTGGAATATTCTATGATACTACATCATGAGTGACAGTAAATGTGACAGTCAGTTTTACAGTGTACAAGTGGCAGACTCAACCTTCACGGTCCTAAAACGTTACCAGCAGTTGAAGCCAATCGGCTCCGGAGCCCAAGGAATAGTTTGGTAAGTAGGGTCTGTTTCAATAACATGGATCGAGTTTTTGTCATAATAAAAACTAAATTGTCAGAACTTAGAAACACGGATGATTAAAAAAACAAAACTACTCTTTTCTTTGCAATAGGTTTTTGAACTAAATTGAGTCAACCTCTTGCTCTAGTTATATGTAGTTCTATTGTACGATACAAACCTAAATTCTTAGAATGCTGCATAAATGTAAAAAGGTAGCAGTTTTTCTTTTTTTTTCCTGTTTCTTTTTTCTTTTCTTTTTTTTTTCTTTTCCATTCCCCCTTGTCATTAGATGCTAGAGTAATAGGTATGACAGTGAGGTGTAACAGAAATTTGGAGTTTTATTCATTTCTTCATCCTGGCCACCTTTCCCCCTCCCCCTTTTACCCCCAATCACTCCTATTCATTTCTAGGCGCCGTCACTGCAGTGCCTTGCCCTTCATTGGCAGGACGAGGCCAGTCAGTGTCATTATCACCCCATGGATTAACCAGGAAGGGATGCTGTGTGAGGGGTTGGGCTGGCCGTCTCTTCCTTGGTGTCTCACTTCAGCCATGTGTCCAGCCCGTCAGAACCGTTGGTCTGACCCTGAGCCTTAGTCTCTTGCATGGTAAGACAGTCAGCTGCCGCGACTTCACTGGCCAGCTAAAGGTAAAGTCTTTCATGTGTTTTCTAGACTACAGTTATCAGCACTTCCCGAACTTTTTCTCCCGTAGTTTCCCCGGGCGAGACTTTTTTTTTCTTTTTTTCTCTTTTGGGTCAATAAAAACAAGATGATCTCTGCCTCCAAAAGAAACTGTGATAAAGCAAACTATCCCATGTTTACCACTTGTAGGCAGAGGGGATTCAAAATAAGAGAACTCTTCTGGCTGTTCTGGTAGGGGAGCTTATGTTTTCATTAGAGATTTTGAGTTTAGAGGCGCTGCACCAGTGGTTTGAAGTGATTCTTGGTTTTAGAGACCTGCGATCAGGGAGGTCAGGTGTTCCCTTCGTCCTCGGTGCTTGGAGGCCCCAGGAGCTAAGAGAAGATTGCAGTTCAGAGCTTCACAGAAAAACTAACGCAGGACAAAGTTCTTTGTGGAAGGAATGCAGGCGCGTGTCCAAAATAACAATGATCTCAATTTCCAAATGATAGCACGCTGTGTCGGTACTTAAATCCAGCGAACCAAGAGAAGTTTGGATGGTCCGAATGAGGACACTTCGATACGTATAACAAGTTCTAGACAATAAAACATTCTTTTGATTTGGAATTGGGTAGTCATTGGACACAGGTGATTTGGCAAGACTGTTACCAATGACGTTTAATGTAATAACCACAGTGAGAGGCTGACTGGAAGTTTGTAAGTCATTGTAAAATGGAAGGTTTTATAAACGGTAGGCAGTTAAAATTAATGACTTCATTACAGCATGGTAAATAACAGTAAAAGCACATACTACTTAATAAAATACTATTTTGCAGAGATTGGTTTTGACTTCCAGGTCACATATGCTCCTTTTCATCTTTATTTTTTAAAGATGTGTGTAATAATGAAATTGCTCATTATGGATGTGTATTTTCCATTAAAAATTCTTTAGTTTTGAAACGAAAGTTCCTAATATGCCGTTATAAGCTAGACTTCCTCTGGCAAAAGCAGTGGTAGACTTTTAGGATGGAAAATTCTGAATTAGAAAATTTTAAAACTCAGAGTCCAGAAATAAACCCATACAGTTGTGGCCCATTGATTTTGGAAAAGCAAGCCAAGGTTATTCAATGGGGAAAGAACAATCTCTTCGACAAATAGTCCTGGCACAACTGGATACCCCCATGCAAAAGGATGAAGTTAGACCCTTACTTCCCATAATGTAAAAAGTTAACTCAGAGTGGGTCACCGACCTAAATATAAGAGCTAAAAGCATGAAACTCTTAGAGGAAAACAGGGGGACGCTTCATGACTTCGGATTCTTAGAAATGACACCAAAAGCATGAGCAACAAAATTAAAAATTGGATTCCATCAAAATAACTTTGGTGCGTCAAAGGACACTGCCAAGAGAGTGAAAAAACAACCAACAAAATGGGGAAATGTTCACAAATCATGTATCTGGCAAGAGTCTAGTGTCCAGAATATATAAAGAACTCTTAGAACTGTAAAAAGACAACCCAATTAAAAAAAAAAAAAAAACCGGCAAAGGATTTGAACAGACGTTTCCCCAGAGAAGATATGTAAATAGGTGACAAGTGCACGGAAAGGTGCTTATCACTCGTCATTAGGGAAATGAAAGTCCAAACCACAATGAGCTACCGCTTGGTACCCGCTGGGATGGCCATAATCAGCACCACGGGACATAACTAATGTTGGAGAGGACGTGAAGAAATTAAAACCGCACACACTGCTGGTGAGAATGTAAAAGGTTTGCAGCTACTTATGGGAAACAGTTTGACGGTTCCTCCACGTAGAATTACCACGTGACCCAGGAAATACTCCTAGAATTAAAGACAGATGTTCAAACAGAGACTTGTACACAGATGTTCGTAGCAGTTCTATTTGCAATAGCCAAAAGATAGAAACAGCCCAGATGTCCATCCGTGGGTGAATAGATGCACAAGTTGTGTTGTATGCATAAGCGGGATGTTTCAAAAAGGAACGGAGCACCGGCACGTGGCGCAATGTGGGCCATCCTCAGGAGCATGCTATAGGAGAGAAGTCAGACGTTTGCGTGAAATATCCAAAATGGGTAAATCCACAGAGACGGAGGCAAGGGGAGGGGGGTGCAGCTGCTTGGTGGGTATGGGGTTTCCCTTCGTGATGAGGAAAATCTTTTGGAACGATCTAGCTACAGTGGTGGTGACTGCACGACATTGTGAATGTACCAAACGCCACTGAATTGTTGACTTTCAAATGGTTAATTTTATGTGTATGGGAATCTCACCTCAAAAACTTGTTTTAAAAAAGCAAACTGGAAGGTGCCTTAAACCAAGGATCTTTGTCATTCGTAATGGATATTTAACTCCTGATACTGTAGTAGCATATATAATGACGTTTTCATGCCATATTATGTATAAAATATATTGTCATTTTCCCATGGTAGCTTAATTTATATGTTCACAGAATCTTAACAGTAATATCACTTAATATTTTCCTTTATATGATTTTATGACAATTTTGATATTTGTAGGAACAGCTTTTATCTCATATGCAGAAAGGTAGGAAGAAAGAAGTATGTCATGGCTAAAAATTTATTTTAAAAGATTTTATATTTTTGAGAGAGAACACAAGCAGGGGGAGCAGTAGAGGGAGAGGGAGAAGCAGATTCCCCGCTGAGCAGGGAGCCCGATGCAGGACTCGATCCCAGGACCCTGAGATCCTGAGATCATGACCTGAGCCGAAGGCAGTCACTTAACCGTCTGAACCATCCAGGCATCCCTGTCATGGCTGAAATTTTAACACCATTCTAAATCTCATCTCTTTGATTCTAAGGAAAGATCAAAGACTGGGTTTCTGTTCTTTTCTGCTCAAGAAAGAAGTCATTACTTAGAACCGATTAAGCTTAACTAATTAATTAAAACTTAATGAGCCTATGCACAGCCAACAGTTTATCTCACCATCTTGGATGTCATTATTCACTTACCTTTGTAACCCAGCCAGTCATTACCAAATCAAAGCCTATTAGCTGGATTAACTTTACCGGATGCATGGAAAGGGGGTTAGTTAACTTAACTCAGATTATTGATGTTTTCTTTTAGAAATGTTTGTATAATTATGAAAATCATTCTTAGACTTTTGGGGTGTTTCATTTTTTGACCTTTAGATGAAGTGGGTATTTATTTATTTAGACGAAGTGGCCCCGAGAGTTGGGCCTACATGGCTGGAGACCCGGTTTCTGTGATTACTCCATTGCTCCTCTCTCCCAGAGCTGGTGCGACTCACTGTCAGCCAGGTGCCCCTCACCTTCCTGCAGGCTGGAGACTTTGTGGTCCCGTTGATCCCTTTGAAGATCCCATTGGTGATCCTGAGATTGAGAGGAGAGTGCTAGGACTTTTCCCATGAGTCTTCCCCCATGTCTTCTGAGGACTTTTTCCTGGCGCTCTTTTGTATAGCGTCTTGGATATTGGCATTTTCCTTTAAGGTCCTCAGAGGAAAAGTGGGTCTTCTGCCCCATTCCGTTGTTTGACTAGAGCAAGAAACTACTAATGGTGCCAGTCAGACCCCTTTCTTCCTGTCAGTGACAGAAGGGCCTGAGAATCCCCACCATCAAGCCCCAGCTTCTAGGTAACCAGTTCTCTCCAGTGCTCCTTTCCCTGCAAACAGAGCAGGTTCCTTCCCATGGCCATCACTTTTGTCCCCACTGCATGTCCTGGTTGGATTATCCTCAAAAACCCACCAGTCTTTCAAGACACTGTATCTTTCAAGACTGATCTAGTCTATGAAATGTCCCCAGGTAATCACAGCTTACGTTTAGAATAGAGTCTCCTGGGTGGCTCAGTTGGTTAAGCATCTGCCTTCTGCTCAGGTCATGATCCCAGAGTCCTGGGATTGAGCCCCACATCGGGCTCCCTGCTCAGTGGGGAGTCTGCTTCTCCCTTTCCTTCTGCCCCTCCCCCTGCTTGTGCGTGCTCTCTCTCACTCCCTCATTCTCTCTCAAGTTAATAAATAAAAATCTTTTTAAAAACATAGAATAGAGACTCCTCTCTGATTAAACCAAATGCTTGATTGATGTGCACACACACACACACACACTCTCTCTCTCTCTCTCTGTCTCACTCCAGAACTGTAAGATAGTAAATCTGTGTTTTAAACTAGTAAGTTTGTCATAATTTCTTATAATAGCAATAGGAAACTAACACAGGGGGCATGCATGTTTTTACATTTTGAGAAATAAACTGTCCTAGTAGCACTAGTGCACGGTTTTCAAAACTTGTTCGTTGTCTGTTTAAACTAGAGCTTTAAGAAGGGACCTACAGCCTGGGGTGAGGCGTGCTAAGGTGCTGGTACTGGTAACGGGATTAAATGAAAGAGCTGGGATCAGAGGAATATTCTGGCTCTTCATAATTTTTAATTGTTTTTGCCATTGTCTCTGATTTGTTTCTGTGTTTTTTTGTTCATTACAGATGTTAGTAAAATAAATCAGGAAGTTTTAAAATGTTTATCACTTTGGATTATTCATAAGTATCAACTAAAATATTTCATAAAATTAAGTCATTGCAAGGTTTCAAAACTGTAGTGGGGAAATGTGTACATTTCATATCTATTCAGTTTTTTCTTTCTCCTTCTAAAATCTCAAGTTGCTCTACCAGGTATTGAAGATTATTTGCTCTATGAATTGTTGTATGGAGTGTCTAACTTAAAAAAAATGTTTAATATTGGACCTGGCAGTCCCTAGAAGTGACCATTGACAACCCGAACATGAAGTGGTTAGTCTAGCTCTTACTTCTTTTTCTCTTCTAATTCTGTGCATCCGCGAATGTCAGCCTGCTCTTACACCATTTTATCTTCTCTCTAGTGGTCTCACTAAGTAAACACATGATGTGTGTAACAGCATTTCTGAAATCAGGAAGGTCTGTAGCATAAGCGCAGGAGGGCTGTGATTTGGGAGGACTGAGTTCCAAGGTCTGCTGTGACCCACATCTCAGGAATTCTCAGTGATCCTGGGCAAATCCTTGTGTCTTTGGGGGTCTTAATAATTTCACCTCTAAAATGAGTGGGTTAGAGCTTCCGGATTAAAGTGATGGATCAGATACCTAACAAAGAGAATGGGAGGGCAGTATTCAGTGCAGGAGAGCTTTTAACAAGTTTCTCAAATGTAAAAAGTAATTGGAAACTAGATGCAGATAAATGGAGCAGAGGAAGTGAGAATAAGTAGAGGAGACATTTCCAACAAGGAAGAGACATATCTATAGTGAAACCCCAAAGAGGCTGTGGGTATAGAGATAACAAATACAGAAAATGAGGATGACACAAGTGGCTAGAAATAGGGGTGTTAATTATGAAACAGTTGTGCCAGTTGGCTCCCAGTATTCCCGCCCTCACCTCTATGCTCAGCATTCACAGCTAGAGCTGCAAGTAGGTGAGTGAAGAATTGCTAGGCCAGGATCCAGGGAAGGGCAGAAGCCTAGTGAGGGGAGCCCAGGGCTTGGGGCTCTTTCCCCTGAGGACATTTGACAGTTCTAGAGTGGGCAGCTGAGAGATTGAGTAATACTTTGGACTGCCTCAGGGGACTAACAAACAGGGATTGGAGCCCAGGGCCCTGTAGGGGGCCTTGTGAACTTCCCTCACTTTGAGCTGTGTGGGATAAAGGACCACATCCAAGAGGTGAGAATGAACCAGAAACAGACCCTTGCAGGCACTGCCACTCAGCTCCCAATCACCTCAATTTGCTGAACTTGAACTTGAAGTGAACCCAGATTTCTAGTGCCCTCCACCAGGTACCCAGCAGAAGTGCATTTAAATTCTCCTAGAGGAAGATTAGCATCGTACTGGATATCAGAGTACTTCCAGATAGCAAGGAGTCTTGCAAGTGCCAGGTCCCACGCATACTCACAAATCACTAGTCACACAAGATATTAGACAACGTGCACACAGTCCAGCTCAAACAGAGAAAAGAAACAGGTCCACAGGGGACATCGGTGTTCTTGGATCCAGACTTATAAATAGCGGGAAGATGCTATGTTCAGGATGGTAAAAGGGAAGATGAAAAATGAGAACTTAAAAAAAAGAAAAGCTAAGTAGAAACTCTAGAACGGTAAGATATAGAAATCAAATTATGAAGTTAATGGACGGGTTTGACGACATATTAGTAACTGAAGAGAAATTTAGCCATCTGAAAGATGAGTCAGGAAAAAAAATCAGGATGAAGCCTGAAGAGACGAAAGTATAGAAAAATACAGGAGAGAGGATGTATTAGTTTTCTATTGCTGTGTAACAAATTACCACAGACTTAGTGTTAAAAAAAAAAAAGACACCCCTTTATAATTTCATAGTTCTGTAGGTCAGAAATCTGCACAGGCTTGCTCTTCTCTTGCTGATGTTGGCTGGACTGCGCTCTTCTCTGGAGGCTGTGGGAAAGAATGTGCTTCCAAGCAGTCGCAGGACCCAGTTCCTTGTGGCTGGAGGTCTGAGGTCCCCATCCCTTGCTCTCTGTCCGCCAAGGGCCACTGTGCTCCTGGAGGCTCCCACATCCCTTCTCACATGCCCCCCTCCATCCTAAAGGCCGCAGCGGCATGTTGAATCCTTCTCAGGATAAAAATCTCTCGGATTTTCCCCCCTTCCCACCAGGTAGAACAGATGCTGCTTCTGAAGGGCTCTTGTGATTAGATTAGCCCCCCATCTCCTGTTTGTTAATGAGTACGCTTTGCCCTGTTCTGGGACACGGGGCCAATATACATAAAAATCAGATGCCTAGAAACTGGTAGAACAAACCACTTTGACCATGGTTTGGTGTTATCTAAGATCAAACATGTGCAGTCCCACTCTGAGCTATCTGCTCATCAGAAATGCAGGCATAGGGGACTCAGAGCCCCGAGTCAGAACATTTACGTTTTTTTGTAATCGCTTGCAAACTGAAAACAACCAGAGTATCCCTCAGCATTGTCATATAGTCATGCAAAGGAATATTATAGCGATGACACAGAATGAATTATAGGTACACACAACAACAGATGAATCCCACAAAGGTAATGTTGAGCGAGAGAAGTCAGACACAGCTAATTTCAAAAACCAGGCAAAAATAAGCCATAGGAACTATGGGGAGGGAGCTTGACAATTCATGTTGTGCTAATAAAAACAAGGAAGTGGTTATCCTAAGAGTCAGAAGTAGTTATTGTCTTTGGGGGACAGGCGGGATAGTGATTAGTAGGAGATGTTGGGGGGGTGCGGGGGATGCTAACAAAACGTGGCTCTTTGTGATAAATCATTGAGCTGAGAAACAGGAAGGGAAGTCAAGGAACGAATATCAGACAGGCGTCGCCTTCTCACCAATACTCAATGTTGGAAATCCATGCAGTTCTGAGAGAAAATTGAATTTGAAGTCAGAAGACAAACTATCAATCAAGGCTGAGGGCAGAATAAGATCATTTATCTTCCATGCACTTTTTCTGAGGAAATTCCTTGAGGATGTATTCCACCAAAAGAGTGAATACAAGAATGTCTATGACCAGACACATGGAGGCCAGTGAAAAGAAATCCCAGGGTGTAGCTGTGTACAAGGCCTTGAACTCCAAGAAAAAATATCATCAAAAAGAATGGAGTAGACACCAAACAATAATGTGAGTGAGAAGGTAGGAGTACTGGGGAGAGGCTGAAGAAAGGGGTGTTTTTCTTCTCTTAAGAAAAATGCTTATTAGAAATTCGTGGTGGAAAAGCTAGAAAACGTCATGGTCTGAGCATCAAACAACTTTAAAAGGACGTGATGTTTGAGCAATTGATGGAATGTAAGAAAAGAAAATCCATTTGACTTCAATCCGGGAAATAATCTTATTCTCTTGTGAGCGGCAACAAGGGTCATGTGATCCCTTAGAAAATGAAATAACATCCCAGCTCCGCAATTAGGAACGTTGACCTGTGCACGCATATGCACTCTCTGTGACTTGGTTTTCAACGTTTAGACACGTCTAGAAGAAGAAACGCGGAAGACTTCATTGTAGAAACCAAACAGATATGTCCTCTGGCGTGACCATTTGAGACAGAGTTTGGAGGAAGGGAGAGTAGAGCACTGGAGGCCAAAGAGATGGAATGTGATGCCCTCGTCTTACACACCGTGAGTCCCAAGGTTCCCTTGAACGTTGATGGACCAAGCAGTTTAGGCACGTTGTTTAAAGTTACTGAGGTAACCGAGGGAAAAGTTTAAAATAACACAAGAGCAAAAAACTGGGAGGAGTTGGGGCTTTCAAGTACAGTGACTAAATCTTCAGTTTTGGGGCAGTTAGATAGACAATCTCTGAGGTCGATAAATGAGGAAATGCTGATAAAAAATATATTCTTGGGTGTTGAGAGGGGACCACAAGAATTAAAACCAGACATAATTAAAGGCGGTTGCTCCAAGGGTTGGAACTAGGAGTGGAAGTATGTGTCCGCTCAGAGGCTCCAGATTAAGTCCTTTTGGCTCATTTTGGACAAAAACTTTTGAGATCAAAAAAGGCGTGTCTGCTTTCAAATTCTTAAGACTGAGAAATAAATGTAGGTACAAATACACGTGTGTATATTTTTTGCACAAATAGATTTATCTTAAACGTTTTATGATTCCTGTGAGTGGTGTGTTCGCATGTGGGCATGTGGATTTACATATGTGTAGACATGTACATGTAATGTGACCTGAATTAGAAATAATTACAAAGTAACATGGAGTTTCTAGCCTTTAATTTAAAACATTGAATTAGGTGAGAGTTGTTGGCACGAAAAAAAAGAAAAATTAATAGCAGTGAATCAGTGGAGACAATGTTACAAACTGAATAAATACATAGAAGCAATATTTTAGATGGCGCTTCGGTTCTCATGTGGTCCTTAGCACCTTTTAACCTCTGACAGTAGTGCCATTTGTACCAGTTTGTACAAAATGCACAATCAGGCTACTCAGTTTTTCCTATTTTCTGGAGGAAAAAAAGGAACCATGAATTTCAGCTGGGAACTTGAGATGCCAGAAATGCAGCCTCTGCAAGATTTTATTCTTACTATACTAGTACAAGGAGTTATTTCTAGTCGAATTTTATATATAGCCATTGCTTGCGTTAGGGGTTTTCTATCTTGGGGATTTACCATGAGCTGAGAGCTTGGCTTCTGTTTTCTTTCTATATTCTTTTGTCTGGGAAAAACACAATCAAAGCTTGTGTTTGTTATATCCCTCTCATGAGCTCAACCATTTCCTCCACTGTGATACGCCAGATTATACTTACATCGTATTCTGTGATAACCAGTGACTCTTTTTCAACCTGTTGGCATATTTAAAGTGAAGACTTCACTTCTTGGCTGGTCTTACATGCTTTGTATTAAATTACTTGGTTCTGAATATAATAATCTCAGCTCATATAAGGAGAAGTCAGTGTGCCTCCTAACTGCACCTGCTATGTTTGTGCCTCTGCAAAGGAGTCCATTCGTCCGTCCCACACTCGCAGCCAGCTTACCTTGCTGAAACAAGTAGAAAGACATTTCCTTCGTTGTTACTTATTTAAAAAGGGAATACATTGAATGGATATTGTGCATTGCAGTCTTTTCCAGGATTCATCCTAATGGGTGTCTTGTTATATTTCCTGATTATAGTGCTGCTTTTGATACAGTTCTTGGGATAAATGTTGCAGTCAAGAAACTAAGCCGTCCTTTTCAGAATCAAACTCATGCAAAGAGAGCTTACCGTGAACTCGTCCTCTTAAAATGTGTCAATCATAAAAATGTAAGTTATGTTCCTGTTTCCTTTGTATAACGTGGTCCACGATGTGGTCCTCTTGTGGGTCTTTGGAAATACATTGAGTTCAGACCTCGGGTAAACTAGTGTAACAGGAACTATTTAAGTGGTTCTATTTTCTTGACAAAATTCTTTATCAGCATTGGGGAAATTGAAGTCTGCAAGAAGCATCATGGTCCAGTCTAGGTCTGACAGCAATATCCGTTAACCCTGTAATCATTTGATTTTCACTATTTCTGTAAAATGGCAACAGTGTTGACCTAAGAAACTGAGGAACAACTAGATAATTTTTTAGAAAAACGTTGTTCTATAAAGTAGCTTCTTACCTTGTACAACGGATATCTCAGTTCTAAGTAAATGTGAGTAGGTGGTGTGATATTCAAGACGGCTGTGCTTGGCATCTCCACAGAAATCGAAGCACTGTAAATTTCAAAGAGAAATTGTATTTCTACAGAAAATGAGGTACTCGGCCCATCGTATGTCCGCTGCTGGTCTCCAAGCATTATCATGAGCATGATTTTGATAACCTTACCATGTTATAAAAAATCATAAAATGTTTTGTCTGCAAGGGGCTTTGGAGATCACCCCTTGTGACCTCTTTTTCGTTGCAGGGGAGGAGTATTTAAGGCTACGCTCAACTCTATGCGCCTCCCTTTGTTTTAGCATTTTGCTGGATCTTCTGGTGTGGGGACATTACATACAAAACTAAGATTTCTTCTTTTGAGTCCGTGGTTTGAGTTTGTTTTTTAATTTCTCCAACGCATGCTTTGTTTTACTTATATGTTTAAAAATTTTTTTCAGGTTACACAAAAGTATGGCTTTTATTTTTTTTTTAAATTCAAACAATATAAACAAGAAGACAAAGATCATTGACTCCCTCAGATCATTATCATTAACATTTTGGTGAGCATTCTCACACGTGTATGTACGTACGTACGTGAACACGATCAGCTATGTTATGGTGCATCCTGCCTTTTCCCTCGTGGAATGTTTCTGGGCCTCAAACACATTGTGTAGTACACATGTGCAATAATTTATTTACCCAGGCCCCTGTTAACTGGGTATTTAGATTGCTTACAGTTTTTGCTATTATAGCCGGTGTTGCAACGAGCATCCTTATCGTGTACTGCACACTTCTGATTTTTAATGTGTGCTGACAAACTGACCTCAAGGAGGACTGTCAATTTTACATTTTCAGTAAGATTATCTGAGGGGAAAAAAAAGAGTATCTAAGAATGTGTTTTATTTCAGAATCCCCCCAGATCAACATATTGTTGATTTTTATTGTTGTTGTACTTTGCCAATCTGAGAGATGACAAATGATATCTCATTCTTACTTGTGAGATTCATTTCTTTCCATACTTTATTAGCCATTTATTTTTAAAAGATTTGTTTCCCATGGCCTTTGACCGTTTTTCTCTTGGACTGCCGGTCTCTTTTATGCATTTATAGAGTATCTTTGTATATTAAAGCTGTCAACCCTCACTTCTTTTCCATTTGACCTCATTTAGGTTGCTTTTACCATACTAGTTTTTTTTTTCTTTCTTTCTCTTTTGGTTTGTTGGTCTTGGTTTGGCTTTAACATAACACATGTTCTAGGCTTCCTGTCATGCTTAGAAAAGGCTTTTCTGCACCAGGATTACATAAATGTTTATCCACATTTTAATGTTTTGTGGTTTCATGGTTTACATTTAAATCTTTGTTCCACTTGGAGTTGATGTGAAGATTAAGTATGGATCTGGTTTTATTTTGCACTCGGTTAGCCAGCCACACCAATCCTGTATTCTCAGTCATTCATCTTTCCCTGGGTCATTTGAAATGATTGAGGATGTGTGTTTGATTCTCAAGTGGTGGGACTCAGTGTTTAACTGTTGGGGTGCCGGGACCAAGGCCTTGTGGTAGAGGCCTTTCTAGAACCCCCTTTAAGTCCATAAGTAACACCATGAGGGGTTCCTCTTCATCATACTAGAAACACAAATTTCACCTTCATATTTCAAAACTACAGAAACGTGTAGATCATATTTCAGTTTTCAGAGTTAACATATTGCTTTGGTGTTTTTCTACCCATAATGTCTACCTTTTTATGTTCAGAGCCTGAAGGACATTATGTGTTAAAATTCTGTTAAGTTACTAGAGACACATCAAATGTGATTTGATTAAAAGTATATCTTATTTCCAAGGTGAAGATCCTAATCATTCAACTTTTCTCAAATACCACTTAATAGGGTGCTTTGGTAAAACTAATAACAATAATAAATACTGAGCTCTGCTATGATTTGTTTTTCAGTTTTAATGCATTTTAATGTCAAACTTAGCTTTTATAATTAAGTAGAGTTACCCGACATGCTGAGGAATAACAAATCTTCTCTTTTCAGATAATTAGTTTATTAAATGTGTTTACACCACAGAAGACCCTAGAAGAATTTCAAGATGTGTAAGTATCATTTTTACTCAGTAATGTACTATGTATCGAAGACTAAAAATTTAGAAAAGAAAGTAATTGCTCTTAGGAAACGTAGGTAGCAATGTATTTGGCCACTTTTTTTCTGTGGAGGAGAAATATTAAGGAAGATAGATAATTGGGGCACCTGGGTGGCTCAGTCGTTAAGCATCTGCCTTCGACTCAGGGCGTGATCCTGGAGTTCTGGGATCGAGCCCCACGTCAGGCTCTTCCGCTGGGAGCCTGCTTCTTCCTCTCCCACCCCCCTGCTTGTGTTCCCTCTCTCGCTGGCTGTCTCTATCTCTGTCAACTAAATAAATAAAATCTTTAAAAAAAAAAAAGGAAGATAGATAATAATATTCAACTGTTTGTGCCCAGATATTATCATCTCCATAACCGATAAAGGATGACTGGAAATAATTCTTCGGAGCAGACAGTGACCATTAAATGCTCCTGATTTGCTTTGTGGAACTATAAAATGTTTTTCTCCAGTCCCCGCGAAAGCCAGGATGATAAGGTTCAAGTGTTTGGAATTATTATTTGAAATCATCATGTCACTAAATGTTGTGTGATTCCAAAATCTAAAATAGAATTATCTTACAAACGATAAAATGTTAATTCATCATACTGAAATATAATGCCCAACTCATCCTAAATTGACTGGTGCCTTCAGTCAACAAATATTTGATTGCCACTCGTGTGCTAGGCACTTTCTTGGACTTGGCATACTTTAGTGACCCAAACAGGCAAAAATCCCTTTTATGATTAAAAATTGCAGGCGATCATACTCACTCTTAGAGTTTCGCGGAAGCCAGAGAAGATACGCAGTCAACGTAGGTCAGGAAGTGCCGCCATCATAAGGATGTCGCAAGTGCTCTGGAAGAAGTGAGCTGGGGTCAGGTTGCATCCTAAGCATGGTGGTTGGAGAGAGACCTCACTGGACCGGGAGGCTCGGGGTTAGTCTTACAGATCTTTGAGAGAAGATGGCATCGAGATAGAAGGAAAGGGAGTACAAAGAAGTGGAAGTGAGGCCCTGCCTGCTGTGCTCTGAGAGCTACAAGTGGCCAGTGTGGCTGGAGCAGGGGGTGCAGAGGAGAGAAGAGAGTGGGCTCCGAGAAGTGATGAGGCCAGACCCTCCTGAGCCTCAAGGCCTTTTACTCCAGGGCAATGCAGTAAGGCTCAGCAGAGGAGTGAGCTTCCCTGACTTACATTTCCACAGAATAACTGTAGTGTCTGTGTTGGGAACCCACCGTTGGGTGGGGACACAAGCCCCGTGAGGAGGCTGTCGCAGCAATGTAGGGGAGGGTTATGGTGGTTGCGTTCAGACCAGAGGGTGCTAGGTAAGGGGGAGAGACTGGAGGCTGAAACTGTCCTGAAGGGGGAGCCACCTGTGAGGAGCACTGCCCTGTGAGGAAGCAGGAGCTGAGAAGGACACCTGGTGCTGGCCTGAGCCCCTTGCAGGGGCTCCCAGCTGAGATAATGAGGGCTGTAGGCCAAGCAGACTGGAGGGGGAGGTGGAATCGAATCGGAGCCTCAATTTTGGACATGGGCCTCAAGATGCTTCCTGGATACCCAAGTAGGCCTGGGGCATGGGCAATTAGATTCATGAGCCTGACGTTCAGGAGAGAGGTCTGGGCGGAAGGTATGAACTCGAGAGTTGACGGTCTGTGGATGGTGTTTAAAGTGTTGAGACCAGAGACCAGAGGAGATCAGCAAGACTGTGATAGTCCGAGAAGAGAAGGAGGCCAAGGACCAAGCATTGGCACCCCCAACAGTAAGAAGTTGGGGAGAGGAGCAAGGCATGGCCAGCCAGGACTGTAGGACAGGCTGTTGGATTTAGCAACATGCGAGTAAGTCATCAGGGGCCTTGGCGAGGACAGTTTCAGCAGAGTGGTGGGGCACGAGCCCCATGGAAGTGGGCTTCAGAAAGAATGGGAGAAGAATTGGAGATGCCCAGTATAGATACCTCTTCGGGGAGTTTTGCTTGCAAAAAGAACAAGAATATAGCTGTGGGGGAGAAGCTCAAATGTTTTCTTAACATGAGAGAAGTAACAGCAAGGTTTCTGTTACTGGTAAGTATGATCCAATAGCAAGAAATAAATAAAGATTTGGGAGAATTTGAATATTTGAGATTCTATTTACTATGATATAAAAATTGTTTTAACTTGAAATACATGATGTTGACAGGTTTTTGGTTTTTTTTTAAACTTCAACCAAGTTCCATTATATGTTTGGGTTTTTTTTACAAGATACCTTATAAATATTTAGAAAAAACAAGTTATCTTTTTTTTTTAATTTTAGCCAGTGCAGTAACTCAGTAGTAAGTAATAAGTTATTACTGTTTCATATAAATATAGTTTAGTAACCATAAAGGAATTCTGGGTGATTTTTATGTGTACATGGCTGATCTTTTTCTCCCCCAGGTATTTGGTTATGGAATTAATGGATGCTAACTTATGTCAGGTTATTCACATGGAGTTGGACCATGAAAGAATGTCCTACCTTCTTTACCAAATGCTCTGTGGTATTAAACATCTGCATTCAGCTGGTATCATTCATAGAGTAAGTAGTGACACCATGTCAGCTTTATTTTTAAAATCACAGTCGTTTTATTATCGTGATTCTCCCGGTACAGAAGAACTTGATATTTTTTTAAAAGTTGCCTATGTCAAGAATCCAAAGAAACTATGGGACCGTGTTGAGTTCCCAAATACCACTGAGATTAGAAGACATTCGTGGGGCGCCTCGTTTGCCCGAGCCCACAAGAGCTACTCTTCATGCAGGTTGAGCTGCTAGGTTTGATGCTGCAGAAGAAAATGTATTTTTGTTTAACCTTTAATTTTGAAGTAACTTAAAATTTAAAAGTTACAAGAATAGAACAGAGAACTCCCAAATATTATTTACCCGGAATCATCTATCGTTAGTTGTTAATATATTTGCCGTATTTAAAGTACCATTTTTAATGAGGCGGGCATTTAGGTTTGGGGTGGGGGAAAGTTAGAGGCTAAGTAATAAATGATACCATTGCTTGAGAAATCGTACATAAATTGTGGCCCAAATATCCATGTCTTATAATCATAAAACTTTGCCACTCCAGCCTCCCAGCCCCCCTGGTGGGAACTTTTGGAATGGCTCTGGGTGGGCGCCTTGAGCTGCAAAACTGGGATTTGAATGACAGGGTTGGGGCACCTGGGTGGCACAGAGGTTAGGCGTCTGCCTTCAGCTCAGGGCGTGATCCCGGCATTGTGGGATCGAGCCCCACATCAGGCTCCTCTGCTATGAGCCTTTCTTCCTCTCCCACTCCCCCTGCTTGTGTTCCCTCTCTCACTGGCTGTCTCTGTCTCTGTCAAATAAATTAAAAAAAAAAAAAAATCTTTGAATGACAGGGTTGCCTGTACTCTGTTAGGAAGTAACATTTAAAAACCAGTGAGATACAGTGTAATTCTCTAACCTGGTTTTATAAGTTTTTGTTTATTTTTTGACTTGTATCACTGTGCAAGCACTGACAACTACAATGTTGAGTGAGACTACAGGCAGAGATAATAGAATTGTGTTGGAAACATTCTTAGCATTCCCTAAATTATTACCATACTAATTTTGTCAACAGACTGTCTTTAGATATTATATTCCAACATCAAGAAGTTGTCATTTCTCTGAACCGCAATCTGTGTGGGGAGAAAGATAGTGAGACCGGAACAATGAGGCCTATTCACAGAGAAAAGAATGGAGAGATTTTCAATGGTGCCGTAGATCGGTTAGGTGCCAGGAAATGTTGGCCGCAACGGCGCAGCCCGCCAATCCAAAGAGGACCCAGCTGCCCTGGTTCCCCCAGGGCCTGTCTGGGTCCTCGCACACTGGTAAGCACCAGGCTCCTGACCCCGTGCGGTTACTTAAAATATGGCCTTTGCTGCCACCAGGTGTTCATTTAAAATAATATAAATTCTGTTGACAAATCAGCTTTTAAAATAGTGCTGTTCATTTTTTTCTTTAGTTATTATTTAAATTCCAGTTAGTTAGCATACAGTGTAATATTAGTTTCAGGCATACAACATCGTGATTCATCACTTCCATACAACACCCAGTGCTCATCGATGACAAGTGTCCTCCTTCCTCCCCATCCCGTTTCCCGCATCCCCCTACCTTCCTCCCCTCTGGTGATCAGCAGATTATTCTCTTCCTTTTTTTTTTTTTTTTTAATTTTATTTTATTATATTGTGTTTATCACCATACAGTACATCCCCAGATTCCGATGTAAAGTTTGATGCTTCATTAGTTGCGTATAACAC
>NC_048220.1:3401946-3435675 GCF_002007445.2 Ailuropoda melanoleuca
TTCTAAGTCTGTTGTCTCAGGGGTGCCGTCCGCGAGTCCGCCTGCTCCCCCGTGCAGGTGGCCCGCCAACCACCAGCCGTCCCGCATGCGCTCCCGGAGCTCCCTTCTCAGCCTGCTGTCTCAAGCGTGTGGGTCCGCGGTCTGTCCGCTCCCCCTTTCAGGTGGCTACCGCTTCCCGGCGCCCTGACACAGCGGCTCCCTCCCCCTTCTGTTTAGCTTCCGATATCTGTGCGCGGTTTCACGGCTCCCCGCTTCGTACCTCGATACTCAGCGCTGGAGATGTTCATTTGTAGAGATCCAGATGTATCTTCCTGCGTCTCAGGCTGATTCCGTGGATATTCCTGCTGGTCTGGTACCTATCCAGCTCAACTCAGGGGACCGGCTGAAAAAGGTGTCCCCTACTCCTCCGCCATCTTAACCTCCCCCAGATTATTCTCTTCTAGTGAAGAGTCTGTTTTTTGGTTTGTCTCACTCTCTTTTTTTT
The DNA here is from genome assembly GCF_002007445.2 of Ailuropoda melanoleuca. NCBI lineage: Eukaryota > Metazoa > Chordata > Mammalia > Carnivora > Ursidae > Ailuropoda > Ailuropoda melanoleuca. The sequence goes on from NC_048220.1 coordinate 3,402,431, forward strand.
CCGTTTGCCCATTTGTTTCTTAAATTCACATATGAGTGAAATCTTATGGTATTTGTCTTTCTCTGACTGACTCCTTTCACTTAGCATAATATTACCCATTTTTTTAAAATTAAAAATAAACATTTCCCAACATACCATTCTATTTCTCTTCCTAAAATTTTCACAGCCCATTGTATACATTAAGACACTCCTAGTAGCTCTCAAACACATTTTGTGTTACATTCACACGTTAGAGGAAGTTTCCAGCCTTATTATTATGAGGCCTTACTGTGTTAAGCCTTATCAGTTTTGTAAAGGAAAATGGTTTGCCTTACTTGTTTCTCGCTTCTTGGGCCCAGAGATATGTGGGGAAGCAATACCCTCCCGTTCCTGGAGACCTTTCCAGGGCTGCAGCACACATGCCCATGTTCAGAAATATTCAGTCCCTGAAGCTTGCTTGGTCCTGACTCCTGCTGACCAGAATGTCAAAGAGAGTCCAAAAGGGTGTCTGCTTTGCCCAGCACAGTGTCTAGAAACCCAAGAACACCTGAGCAAATGATCCCGTGGACCCCTTCTCCATCTTGTCCACCACCCCACTGGGCCTTGCCACTGCCCCTTCTTGTCTTCTACCTGTTCACACATTCGTGGGCTTGCCAGGCTTTGTGCTTGCTTGTGGAAGGACCACATGCTGATTGTGGGAAAGGGAGATAGAGTGAATAGTGAGAGGCCCCCATTGGCCCACCCCACCCTCCTGGCCAGGACCTAAGAGGTGATGAGCTGCAAGAGCCTGTTAGTGGGTTGACGGTTGTCCGTGAGCCTTTCCAGTCCTTTCTCCCATATACGACACCATGCACAAGATACACACTTTCAGTTTTGCTTATTAACATGCTTTCATACTAAACGTAAAATTTAATTATTTGAAAAATAAAACACCGATGGCCCCACCACTTTTTACCTTATATGATTCAAAAACTTAAAAGAAGGGAAAGCCCCGCCAGCTCTCTGCTGTTGCCTGGGGGTGGCCGGTGATAGCAGCTGGGTGTGTTTCCTCCCAAACACTATAGCGACCATGCAACTACCAACATATCTGTATGTATCTATGGCCCCTCCAATGTCCACTTTTCAAACGGGATCGTCTTGTTTGTAACTGTTCTGCAACTTGCTGACCAAGTTGGTTGATTTGTTCCTTATTTTAATCAAGGATGAAAGAGTTCTACAAATATTTATTAAAAAAACAGAGTCCCCACATCCTCCTTCTGATTTCTCCCTCCCCAGAAGCAAACTCAGTTTTTGTTTTTTTTTTTTAGCTGTTATCTTGGTGTTTATCCCCATCCCTTGAAATAATACTAGATCTTTATCATTGGCCTTCTTTTCAGTTTTGGGGCATAAGGTACCGATTTAGCTCCGTTTCCCCAATGCAGACCCTCCGCCCACCAGCTTTCCCGTTCCCTGACCTCCCGGGTATTTGCAGTGTCACAGGGGTTGGGCCAGTATGGACGGTGTGTTGTGTGTCATCGTGACCACCTAAATGCTCTCCCCTGCTCAGCCTTCTGTTTATCCTATGGTAGAATTTCATTTCCTTTCAACTTTTTGTCCCTGCAGTTAATGACACTTGTCTTTTATTTGTTTGTATTTTGGTCTCTGTTGTTTTGTTTCTCAAGGAGCGAGTAGTTTTCTCTGCTCTCCTTGCTAAGTTAATGCGAAGCTCTCTGCCCGGTGCCGAGGTTTCCTCTCAGTGTGTCCGGGTGATGCGCTGTTTCGTCGTCGGTGGGATCCTGCTCTTGGAGCCTCAGCGCTTCTCCCAGCTGGACTGGCTGCCCCCGTACCTGATGTGGAGCGGTTATCCTGGCCCCGGCCCCGGCATTTCCCTGGGGCTTTCCCTAACCTGCTTCCTCACCCCTTCCCATCTTTCTCAGTTTACTCCCTTGTTTTGGTGGAACACATCCTCCAGCAGCTTCCCCAGAAGTGGTGCATGGGAGGCAAACTTTTTTGATGCCTGAAACTCTTTATTCTGCCCTGCCTGTCATGCGATTCATAGTTTGGTTGGGTATAGAATTCTTAGTTATGAATCAGTTGCCCTCCGTGTTGCAAATGCAGTACCCTGTTTTAGTGTGGTATGGTTTGGCTGTTGAGCTTTCTAATACTAGTTCTTAGTCCTGATCCTTTGCAAGTGTCCTGTTGTGTTTTTCTCTCTGGAATCTTCTAAAAATGTTTCTTTATTTCTTGCATTCTGAAATGTTATGATGATATGCCTTGATATGGAAATTTTTTCATTAATTGTGGTGGACACTTGATGGCCCTTCAGTCTCGAAGGCCATGCCATAGAGTTCTGTGAAATTTGTAATATTTCTTTCGGAATGCCCAGAATGCCTGGTGTCAGAGGCTGTATGGGGCGGGGTGGGGCGGGATGTGGACCTCTGCTACAGAATGCTGTCTTCAGGCTGGGCACCTCACCCATGCCCTCCCTGTGCCTCGTACCAGCATATCTGTTGCTATTGTGCCTGAGGCCCGAGTCTGGAATCTTTATTTCAGTTTTTCTAGATTATGGGCTCGTAGGAGTGAAGAAGGAGCCCAACCAGGCCTCTCTTCCGGAGTGGAGCTGGGGAGTCTGGGAGGTCTGCCCTTACCTTTATGTGGACCTTCCCAGACCTCCCTCAGTGTCCCGTCCCTGCTTCACCCTGAGCCTTTCCTGGGCATTGTGGTCCCCCTTGCCTTGCTCAGTTGGAATGTTCTGCACTCAGCCACGTCATTTCCTGCCTCTCTGCCGTTCTTTGTCCCCAGAGACTGTGTAGGGTTTTCCATGGACCACATTGGCTGCCAGGATGGGATTAGATATGCGAGCCTCGTACTGGGAGAAGGTCTGTGAGGAAGATCCAGGATGTGGGCTGGAGGGGCGGAGAGGTCGGCAGAAGGCAGCACGGGACTGAGCCCTTGGAGGGGCTGAGGACAGAGCCACAGGCTGCCGTATGGCTCTCAGAGAGCTCTGCCCACCGCGGAGTCTGTGAGCTGCCTGCCAGCAGACGTCTCACAGGAATGGGCTCCGGCCCCATACCGTCACTGCCCAAGAGCCACAGAGGCCAGGAGAAGCTCCCCGGTGCTCCCTGTGGGCCTCTCTTCCTGAGGGGAAATGGAGAAGAGGTAGGCCACTGGGACACACTGTAGTTCCCGTCTCTGTTGTTGCTCTCTGGGCCACAATAGATGCTCATTTTCTCCCTTCTCCATTCTCCGTACCCTCAGCCGTCACCTTGGCCAGTCTCCATGGCCTGCCTGCAAGTGACCCAGACCTTCCTATCTGAGGGTCTGACTCTCATGGCTCAGAGTGGGCTACTGGGTCCACGGTCCACCCGGCAGTCATCTCCCAATCCTGCAAGTGTGTGATTGGAACGGATTACACCTGGCAGTTGGAGGGACCCCTGCATTGGTTCCTTGGCCTGCGAGGTAAGAGGTATCACGATGGCGAAGGCCAAGTGGAAACACGAAACTGTCCCCTCAAGATAAGTCAAAAACATTATTGATCTGCGGGGGTGGCAGGGATAAAGGAGATTAGTACCACCATTGAAACTCAAGGAATGCAAGGACAGTGGTCCGTGTCATAGCTCAGTTTGAGTCCCTGGTCCAGCCCTGGAGGAAACTAGGTGGTCTTAGAGAATGTGGACCGCTGAGGCATAAGCAGCTAGTAGTCCTGTTCGCAGCTGCTGTGCTGGCCACGGTAGAGTTGCTAGGACAGATGAGTAAGGCCTCAGTACGGCGTGAAGCCACTGACTGAGCAAGTGCATTCTTCCATACTGATTGGGAAGGAGGGTCAGAATCCGTTCACACTCAGGTGGGATGGACAGCAGTGTCCTTCCACAGTGTGCATAGGCCTGTGTCATCCCATAACTGGAACGATGGTGCTTCGGGTCGTCGAGTTTCAGGGTCCACTCAGAGCTTGTGTCCCACAGTCCTTCACATGACTGCTTAGCCTCCTGTCCCAGGGTTCAGTCACCCAGGTGAGTGGCTGCGGGTACCTGTAGGGAAGAACTGGGGACATCAAGGCAGCGGACGCTTGTCACCATGTGTAGGGTCCTCCTTCCTAGGACGCTGCTTCAGTCAGTGGGTTCTGATCTGAGAACTGACTGGGAAGGGTGGTGCCTTATGGGGTGATGCCTCGGTCCCCTGCTCCTCTGCTCTGGCCCTTCCTCGGTGACATGTTTCACGCACTCTTGTTCTCTGTCCCAGCGACGCTGCGCTCTCGTAGCCATCCCCACACTCTGTGGGTCAAGCCTCAAGTTCGCATGTCCTCTGTATTTTCATGTGTGTTTGTTTTCCTTGTTTGGGGTGGTTTTCAAGCTTTGAAGGGGCAGAATTGTCTTTCTTTGGCCACCTTGAAGCCCTAAGTCCAGTTTGTCTTGGAAACCTTCCACTGGTTGTGTGTGGAGGCTGAGGAGAGAGCGCCGTGGAAGTGGGGGGCCCTTAGGAGCCCCGGGACCTTTTCCAGCTCCTCCTGTGGGCAGGCATCCCGAGGCTGGCACCCCTCCCAAGCCCACCGGGACCCGCAGTCCACACTGCAGACAGCCGGCTTTGCATTTTGTTATCCTAGTTTTCCAGCAGATGGCAGTAAACCCACCAAAACCATGCAGGAGAACTTTCTGACAGGTGGAAGGGGCTGGAGATGGGCATGTTTTCTACCTCCCTCTGCGGTTCACTGAGCAGGCCAGCGGCAAGCTGTCTACTAACCCTTATCCCTGCCGCCGTGCTTTAGGTCAAGGCCACAGTGGATTTCAGGGGCTGCTGGGTGGCAAAGTAGAGACATGTCAAATTTTTAAGAAATGAGCTTCCTCAAAAGAAAGCACCTGTTGACATCCCAGGCAACAGTGTCAGGAAGGCTCTGTGTTGGCGTCTCCCACCAGCCCTGGATGTTTTCATTCTTTTCCTCATTGCCACATGGGAGACCAAAAATAGTTCCTTGTCATTTGGACATTTAAAAAATTTTTTCTTCACGAAGTTGAGCATTATCTCACCTGTTAGCAATCTGTATTCTAACATGCCTATTCTTGCCACAGTCTTGGTTTAAAAAAAAAAAAAAAGCTAGAAATAAATTGGTTCTTTGCCTTAGCTGCGTGACTGCCTCCTCACAGGGCAGGGTTGCTGGTGTGCGTGCGGGACTCATTGAGGAGTGGGGGTGCTCCCCCGGGCTTCCCCACATCAGGACACACTTAGGGGAGGGTGGTGGCCAGAGAGGCCAGGGCATCTACATGGGAATCGGTAGGAATTTTCATTGCATTTTTCAAACATTACATATTTCTACCGAATCCAGGAAGTTGAGAACATTCACCAGTAACAAAACATAATTTAAGCTGATGTAATCGTAACTGTCTCAAGGCACACCTGCGTGCACCCATCTGTGCATGTCCCTTAGAAAGCGTTAGTCAGGTGCTGGGCCTGACAGCTCACACCGAGTCCGCCCAGGTCCTCCCATGCTCGGTGTGACTTGGCAAGACAACAGACGGGGTAGCCGAGAAGGCACAGTTTCTAGGGCGAGTGTGCAGGCTGCCGTCCCAGGCGCAAGTCAGATCCCTGGGGCCTGAGGAAGGGTCCGGGGACGAGAGGGTCGCCGTGAAGAAAGGCCCTGGATTGTGGGGAAGAACCTGTGCAACTCGTGTACTTGTGTTCGTGTGTCCAGGGCGTGGGGTCAAGGGGAGAGTGACACACGTGTTTACCGAGCGTCTGCTGTATCAGGCTGGGCTCTCCGGTCACAGAAGTGGCGCTGGCAGGGGGAGAAGAGGGTGCCTACCGGGTGATGTGTGTCACGTGCGGTAGGCTTGCTGATCATGGGATTCCTTTTCTGAGAGAAGACGGCACCATTCAAAGATTGCAGAGTCAGAGAATCGTAGCCCCGTGCTGGGCAGGATGCCGGCCATGAACCACACAGGGCTGCCGAGCACTCAGGGTGGCTGTCATTGTTAATACGCAGTGGATTTCAAAGACAGTACCAGAAAAAGAATGTGAACGATCTCATTAATAATTTCTGTATGTTGCTTCACATTTTAAAATGATAATGTTATGGCTATATTGGGTTAAATAAGATATATTATTAAAATTCACTTTACCCGTCTGTATCCATCCTTCCTAAGATGGCTGCTAGAAGATGGAACTTACCTGTGTGGCCTGCGTTGTATTTCTGTGGGACAGCTGGGGACTGAAGGATGAGCAGGTGTGGAGGAGGGACAGGTGGGTTCTGTGGGAGCTCCGAGGAGATTTTAGGCAAAGGGATGTCGTGAAGTTTCCGACTTCTTGAAGCTGATTTGTGTTCGTTTCAGTTTGAGGGAGTTGGGTTTTCCAAAATCCCAGTGTTCAGTTCTAACCTCCCTCGGCGTCCCAGGACTTGGTACTTCCGCAGCCCCCGGCTTCACAGATCCCCACCAGTGCGAGGTTGTCCATGTAGCACGCTCTGGTTCGTTGTGCTCATTTAAACCGCTTCTGCCCTAGGACTTGAAACCGAGCAACATCGTGGTAAAATCAGACTGCACGCTTAAGATCCTTGACTTTGGCCTGGCCCGGACAGCATGCACCAACTTCATGATGACGCCGTACGTGGTGACGCGCTATTACCGGGCGCCCGAAGTCATCCTGGGCATGGGCTACAAAGAGAACGGTGAGTGCAGGTGGTTCTCCCGCATGGTCACGGCTCGTTGCTAGCCTTGTCCCCGGAGCCACAGGAAACACCACGTGGGGAGCCCGCAGGGCCCACAGACGCGAAATCATTAATCTCGCATCTCCACTGGCAGAAGTCGCCCACTTCTACAAATTCACTTTCAAAATGAATATTTTTGACCATCCCTCCAAGTTTAACGTACTTAGTATAGAGAAGTGTGCAGACCCGCCACGCCAGCAGTGCCCAAGATCTCCCCGGGCCACCTCCGGGTCTCAGCCCCCAAAGGGAGCCATTATTCTGGTTTCCGGTGCCAAAGCCTGGTTTTTACTTATTTTTGAACTCGGTATAAAGGAGTAATACACGTTCTCTTTTGTGTAAAACTGGGTTTTTAACATCAAAGCTTAACTGACTCTAACAATACCAGAGGCCTTTGTAACTTAGCCATTGACAGATTTGTCAAAAACTCAGGCACAGTTACTTGCTAAGAGTCTGAAAGTTCGCACAGATCATCTGGGTGGAGCTGTCCTCTAAGTTTATCGCAAGCAGTGGCCCCGCTCTGAGAGACGCAGCTCTGTGGCTTCCCACTGGCCCCATTGGCTCTTCCCACCAGCGCTAAGTAGAGGCACTAAATAGCCCTCTGTCTGGCCATCAGGCCCCACGGAAGCCCAGAGCAGCACACCTGCCCCTGTGAGGTCCTGCCAGCACGGCAGCTTAGCACAGGATGGCTCAGCAAGCGTTGTGTCCACATTTCACAAAGGCTCCCGTTGGCAAGCTGGGTTTGTCTTTGTTGGGAGGGGGTTTGACAAAGCTGCATGGGGGTCTCTGGCTGGTTTTAATCACCTGGTGTTTGGTAGTGGACATCTGGTCTGTCGGGTGCATCATGGCAGAAATGGTCCTCCATAAAGTCCTGTTCCCAGGAAGAGACTGTATCCTTCACAGGGAGAGCCCCAGCACTGGCCATGGGGGCGGGGGTGGGCACGTGGCCTGCACACAGCTTTGTGGGCAGAGGCACCTCTTCTTTCAGGGGGTTTGTTTGTTTCTCAAGCTGTAAAGTACTGGACCCTTTGGCACTAAAGCCCAGATTGCTGGACGCCGAAGGCCACCGCGGGGGCCAGCAATCATTCGCACTGTGGAAAGAGCTCACCCTTAGCTAGCAATTTATTTTTCCATATTTGTGTGTTTAGTACACTGTTAGAATTCCTTTTCCTCACCTTTGTTTTGTTCATGGCACTTCATAATTTTATCATTTCATTTTATTTTCAGTTGATATCTGGTCAGTGGGTTGCATCATGGGAGAGCTGGTGAAAGGTTGTGTGATTTTCCAAGGCACTGATCGTATCCTTCCCGGGACCTTCCCGGCCATGCTTTCCATAAATGCCAAAGGCAGCAGGAGCTCAAAAGGAAACTGTTGTGATTCTAGACTGTGTCCTAAGGGGGTCTTTATTATGTTTGTTAAATTAGTGTCACAAACCAAACGGTGCAGTTTTATGTTTTCTTTTTCACTTGACTACCTGTAACGACTTTATTGAGGCTTAGAGTTACATTAAACCAATTATATTAGTTCTTAATTTTATCAAAAATAGCTTAGAAATTTATTTACTCTTTGTCAAATGTATCCTGATCTTTAAGTGAAAATGCTGTTTATTTAGTTCATTCAGTTAATTTATCAAGAAAAGTTGCTGTCTAAATTTAATAGGCCAGTGTTGTGTCATTCAACTCATACACCATTTGGCTAGTTATCGGTATGGATTAAAATATTTTCCCCCAAAGTAAGAACTGAAGCACACTACGTAAGACCGAAGTAAAATAAGATAAAAAGGAAAAGTTTGTATGTGTTAATTTTCTTTCCTGTTACTCTGTTGACATTTTGTGGAAATTTTTAAAAGATCCATCAAGAATGTTCTTTTGTGACACACCTGGAGAAGTGTAAATAAATATAAAATGCAAAAGATGAACTTATACCGTGGTCAGCAAATCACATTAATGACATAAAGCATAAACCAGAAGACACAACATAATAGTTAGAATAGCTTTCTTTCATTGTGGTCCTCATATTCTTCCATTTTTAATATTTTTCACTCTAACATATTCCCTTTTTCATTTGTGTTCTAACCACTTAGGATTTTCATTAGTCTTTGATTTTGTTTTTTCCTTATGAAAGCTTAAAGTGGTCTCTGTCCGTTGGCAGATTGATGGTTATTTTTAAAGGAGATCGAGCTGTGTAGTCAGTGTTTTGTATGTATTTTATTAAAGTCATTTTAGTTTTTTATTGTTTTATGAGGATGATTTTCTTGTAATATAAATTCTATACAACACAAACATTGAATGAAAAGATTTTGTTCCTATCATTTTATTTGCCTTCCTTGACATTTTTCACATCACAGATTTTATGTGAAGTTAAATACAGCACTTTATTTTGTTCTAATAAATTTTCTAGCAGTTTTCCATAGCCTTTCGTTTGATTCACTTGTTCCAAACTATAAATGAGGAGGTCTTTATTTTGCAAACAGACTCAGCTTAAAAGGGAAAAGTTGACAGATTCTAAAGATAAATAATTTCGAAGGATCTACTTAACATTTCATTTGTCTCAGTTCTTACTCATTTTGTGCCTTTCCTTTTTTGAATTAAGAAATGTTTTCTTCAGAAAGTACAAAAACTGTGATACTTTCTGGTGCATTATAAAGTTAAAGTTCCTACCTTACATGTTAACATCTTGCAATGTCGGTAACTAATAGTTTTATATAGAGGGCCACCTGATGTCATTCTCGAAATATACGCAGAGTTAACATCATTTCCCAAAGGTAATTTTTGCCCACTCTTTCAAACATTAGATTAAAAATTGCTAGGATGGAAAAAGATTCTGGCAACCAGACCTGGCAGTTCTCTGAGTTGTGCTTTGGATCCATGACCTGGGGTGGAAGAGGACCTCCTGTGCCCACAGGAGCCCCTCAGAGACAGGCAGCTGCCGCCGGCCCTCCTCAGGCACACAGGAGTCTGAGCCTCCGCGAGCCTTGATCTCCCTTCAGCATAACGAGAGGCCTGTGGGAGCCGAGGGACAGGAGTGCATACGCACACCCGGAAGGCCAGCCAGGCTTGTTGGGGTTAATTTTCCCTTCCCATCCCCCATGAGTCTGCAGAAATGACCCTTTATCATGAACACGCTAGATATTACGGAGCACCCACCCGTTTGTAGGCTCCTATCCGACTAGGGAGACAAGGGGCTGTTCCGGATCATCAGTGGGAAGTGAAGGTTGTGCGAAGGGCTTGAAGGCTTCCCGATCCTGCTTCCTGCTTCAGCAGCTCGTAGGAACACAGGAGTGAGGGAGGAGAATATGCTAGGGACTCCAGGGGCCAGAACCCATCTCCCGAGCCTGTTCAGCTCCCTAGGTTCTTCCACAGTGATGCGATTGCATTTTTCTAAGCCAAACCTCTATTAGGTTGTTTTTTTTTAACTTTTGAAAACTGCTTTTAAACATTGCTGTTTACGTGATTTTTTTTTTGGCCTACATTCTCTGTTACAATTGTTTACAGTCTCAGAATCATTTTCCAGCTCATGGTGCCAGTTATTCCAAGCCCCCTGTGAACTAGGCAAAGCTGGTATTTTCTGCATTTTACAAACAAGTAAGTTGAGAGCCAAGGGACATTGAGTGCCCGGCACCTGCCGCGTGGCTAGAGCTCAGTGGAGTCTGAAACCCAGGTCATGTACTTTGAAAGGAAATAAGATGCGCTCCAGGGTACTGCAGTGATGGTCAAGGTCAGTGCCAAGTGAAAGAGAATGGCCTCCCAAAGCTGTCAGTCTAAGCCCCGTTCCAGGAAGGCCGTGGTCCTATGGGCGAGGACAAGGCCTGGGCTCAGAGAGCCCTGAGCCCCGGCTCACGCACCACACCCCGCGGGGCCTCTGCTTCCCCAGCCGTGAACCTGGGACTCAGGTCTGTCTACTTCAGGGAGCTTTCAAATCTAAGTACCTTTGATGTGAAAATTGATTTGTTTGCCTAAGTAATATTTATCTAATTTCATCTTTAATCACCTCTGTCATGGGTGTTCTTCAGTTACAGGATAACAGCCTTTTGATCTAGAAGGGGAAAGCCTACATCCCTCAGTGTGTTGGTCTAATAAGCCATGATCAGAGTTTAGAAAGGCGCAGAGGTTTTAAAACTAGTCTCAACTTTGGAAACCCAGGCCGTATTTGGGTATTATTTCAAAACCCCCTGTGGGATGGCCTCGCTCATTACCTGTCAGTAGGTAGAAAGAGGACTTAGTGCTCTTTTGAATGATGCTACTCCGTGTAACATGACTGTAAGGCCCTTCAGTTGTATTTTCCTCAAGAGACTCCTTAGATATTGATCAGTGGAATAAAGTCATTGAGCAGCTGGGAACGCCGTTGGCGGATTTTATGAAGAAACTTCAGCCGACCGTGAGGAATTATGTAGAAAACAGACCGAAGTACCCCGGCATCAAATTTGAAGAGCTCTTCCCAGATTGGATATTCCCATCAGAATCCGAGCGAGACAAAATTAAAAGTAAGATGCCCTTTGTTTCCCTCATCCCTGTTTCCGTAGTCTGGGCGCCGCTCTCAGCCTCTTCCGGTTCGCGTTTCTGACACCTCTGGACGTGGGGAGATAAAATAGGGGAAACCCTCAAATAAAGTGAGGTATGGGCCAGCCTGAAGGCTCAGAGACCAAAAGTTCTGTCCTTGGCAGAACGGCCGCACTGAAGCCAGGCAGAACTTCTGCTTTGGCCAAAATGAAAAGGTTCGCGTCAGTCTGAATGACTCCTGTGTTAATTACAGCAGTTGGAATTCACGCAATTTTCAGGTACACGGAACACTTAAGATTCTAGCCCATATTTCAATTTAAAAAAAAGCTCCTCCTCCCCTTCTCCTGCCCGTCACTAAACCTGTGACTTACGGAAAAGAATAGATTCCTCTCCACATCAGGGTAAACTGTGCCTCTGTCAGAAAGGCCCCATATCTTCTTTGCCTACCCATGAGAACTTTAACTGCCAAAACCTAGGTGAGTTCCTGAGCTTGTTGGGTTTTTTCCTAACAACTAATGTCTAGATTTTTTTTTTTAAGTGTATATTCCCAACAGTATTTACAGGTAGGGATAGCGGGGGCATCTGTGAAGTGTACGATAGTGTGCAAACATGAGATTATTGTATGGTTGAAGAAGTCTCTTCTAATTTTGTTTGGATGGGACATCAAGAGAAAAGCCTGCCCGTGCTCCATGCCTGCACTTTGGGCAATGCGGCCCTTAGTTCAGATCCTGTGCCCTTGCTGGTGGCGCTCTCCCCGGGCACCATGTCAGCCTCCAGTTGGCCTGTGTCCGCCTGGTACCCTCTCCCCAGGCCCTGTCACTCCTCCTCCCCTCCCAGATCCAGAGGCAAGAAACGGAGGTTAAAACCTGATTGGTAATGAAAGTGAAAGTAGCTCCCTGGCTTATTCTTAAAGAAAAAGCCTCGGTTGATCTGGAACCTATGAACAATGTCTCAAAGTTAATACCTCTCTGTTTTGTCTGCACTGTCACATTTTCTCTGTGATGTTCTATGTCTCCACATTAATTTATTCATCTAATATTTGTTTCCACCCTAGCAAGTCAAGCCAGAGATTTGTTATCGAAAATGTTAGTGATAGATCCCGACAAGCGAATCTCTGTAGACGAAGCTTTACGTCACCCTTACATTACCGTTTGGTATGACCCTGCTGAAGCCGAGGCGGTAAGCATCTCTTCTGGAAAGACTTGTATGTAAAGGCTGGGCGTACATTTCCTTGGATCTTCTGTCCGTCAGTCCGGAATGGCTGCATAAAGATAGCAAGTTCTAGATTTCGGTTTTTTTAAAGAGATTTTATTTATTCATCTGACAGAGCAAGAGCACAAGCAGGGGGAGGGGCAGAGGGAGAAGCAGTCTCCCCACTGAGCAGGGAGCCCAATGCCGGGCTCAATCCCAGGATCCTGAGATCATGACCTGAGCCAAAGTCAGATGCTTAACCGAATGAGCCACCCAGGTGCCCGCAAGTTCTAGATTTGGGAGGACTCCTGAATACAAAGAGGCCAAGGGTTGTGTGAGGCCTGGGTCCCTTTTGGGACCCTGCTCCTGGGGCTGTCGCTCAGTGTCCCTCGGCAGTGGACATGCCTCTGCTGTGGTGACACACTGTCTTCCTTTATGCAGGTGCCGATGTGTGATCGTACCTGGCAGTGTGCTGTGTGCTTTGCTTAGAACACCTTGTTTAGGCCACCCCATCAGAGGGGCTAAGAAAACTTGCTGAAAATCCCAAGTTTATCTGTCCTTCCCCAGAGGCACCTGGGGAGTTCCCAGGGTGGTTCCACTTCCGAGTGCAGCGCTCACGTGCATGTTCCCTTAGCAACATTGGCATGGATGATCTCCGGCTATCAGAAGTAACCTCGTGGGGGCAGGCTCATTTTAGGACTGGCCTGTGGATTTAACCACCACAATAAACATTATTTCATATTAAAGGAGCCCCATTTATAAACATATGATTTTGAAGCAGATTTTGGGAAGGGTCCGGTATGAGTGGGGGATGGGGGGTGGGGGCTCTAATGTGACGAACTACAAACGTGAGCCAGCACGGTCCTTGTCCAGGCCGGGTCTCTAGGAAGAGGCTCCTGATTACTGTTTTATAGTTACATTTGGGCAGATGCCCTGAGAGTGTTTTGAGATCATGTAATTATTAAGGGGACCATAATAGCTCTTTTTTTTTTTTTGGTTAATTTCTCCCTAATTATTTTAATTCGAAAAGTGATGTAATATCACACTTAGGAAGAAACCTTTAAGAAGCCATGTATTGAATGAAAGCCATGTGATGAATAGATTAGAATCTCCCCAGTGATTTTACTGTCTTCATGCCTCGTTACATTTTTAACTGTTGACTTCACATGTAATTTAACTTTCAGCCACCACCTCAGATTTACGACGCCCAGCTAGAAGAAAGAGAGCATGCAATTGAAGAGTGGAAAGGTAAAGACAGCTGATTTTGCCTCTCGTTCTCAGCATGTCACTTAGCAGGAGCCTTTCTAGGGGACGGGTGAGAGACCCTGCAGCCCCTCTTAGCCTATGTCTTCCCGCTCCCTCGTAAAGAAGGAACTTGCGGATAACAGAATTAGAGAGGAGCAGGTGTGAGCTGAATACTGTTTGCTTCTGAAGATTGTAAGATTAACCAGACAGCCCACAGCAAACTAAGCCCATAATCAGGCCGAAGAACCATTCTCTATTATAAAGCAGAATCAGTAGTAATTGAGAACCTCGGTCAGTGTAGGTCAAAGGTGGCAGTGTGCTCTCCCCAAGCAGATTGTGTCTACTCTCCCCGGGGCGTCCATCCGGAGTGCTGGGACCTGCGTGAATACGCACACGGCAGGGCAACGCATGCAGCCACATTTCGTGGCCAAGGAGAGTCTCAAAGCGCCCTCATCTTCGTTCACTAATGCCAAAATTGTAGGAACCCCTAATGCTTCCTCAGTAGGTCGTTAGCTCTACTTACAAATCAGAATCAAGGAAACTAAGGTTGAAGCCAAGAAATGACTGAAGCATTCGGATTTCTAGCCAGTCTGGGGGGGCTTTTCACCCACAGGTGGATACCGGCTCCATTTGGAGAATCCCGAGTAATGACAGAGAGAAACGTGTGCAAACAGTGTGAACTCGTCTAGTACTTTAAAATGCTCCGCGAGAGCCTCTTTGCTAGTCCCCTGTCCATTGTAAAACCCCCTTGTGGATTTAGAACTGCGTGTGTTTTTGGCTGCCTTCACAGTTGGGTTGAGAGGACGTAATGGGTCAAAACGTGGGTGTTTTGGTCTCGGTAGACGGTATTATTGAATTAACTGTGTATCACGGTTAAAAAGAAGGCAACCCAGTGCCCTTGGAGTGGTCCGGATTGATTAGGAAGCAGGGTTCAGAGATGCAAAGAAACTGATGGGGCCTTTACCTTGTGTTTCTGTTTGAAGAGCTGATTTACAAAGAAGTGCTGGATTGGGAAGAACGAAGCAAGAACGGTGTGGTCAAAGATCAGCCTTCAGGTTAGTGATTGCTTTAATAGCTTGATTATAGTTTCCTTTGTCCCCGTCCAACTTTCCTGAATGGCAGCGGTGCGAGGAATGCCAGCTCGACTGGCACTGGGTCCGAAAGTCCCGGGTGTGAGATCGTCTCCCTGTTTGGGGAGTTGTGGTGGCAGCAGCTAACAGGTTACTGTTACGCCAGGGACTAAACTAACCGGGTTATAGCCATCCTTGCTCCGTGCGGGCCTCCGCTTCTCTCAGCCCCGCGTACAGATGAGGGAGCTGAATTTAAAACGTTGCCAAGGTGCATGACCCTCTCGGGACTGGCTCCACCCGGTCACAGAAGAAAACCAGTGCAAAGGAAATGGAATTTGGTTTTCTTTTGAGAAAGCCATTCATATAATTCTCCCATATTCGTACTTGGTCTCCCTGGGGGTCGATTGACCATGTGACTGTTAGAGACGTCACACATGTGGCTTCAGTGAGGTCCAGGATCCCACCTGCTGCCTGAGTGAAACCCTTCTGAGTTATATCTGTTTTCTCACCTCGCATCCCCCCAGAACCCACGCGCACGCAACGCGGAAGTGCAGACTGCACCGCGTACTTTCTCTTGAATTTTGTATTCAGCGTGACGTATGTGTCAAGCATCTAGAGATTACGTAACTTCAGCAGAGATTTAGGTGCCTGTGGTTTACGAGGCACAAATTTAAGATCGCAAGCACTGGGGGCGCCTGGGTGGCACAGCGGTTAAGCGTCTGCCTACGGCTCAGGGCGTGATCCCGGCGTTATGGGATCGAGCCCCACATCAGGCTCCTCTGCTATGAGCCTGCTTCTTCCTCTCCCACTCCCCGTTTGTGTTCCCTCTCTCGCTGGCTGTCTCTATCTCTGTCGAATAAATAAATAAAATCTTAAAAAAAAAAAAAAAAAAAAAAAAAAAAAGATCGCAAGCACTGGCCTCCGAGAGCTGAGATGTTTTATTTTTGCTCAAACCAGACTAAAATACGGATAGTAGGAAATAGGATGGTTACACGTACCTTAAAAAACCAAATGTTAGTTTTCGGGATGTATGAAACAAAATTAAATGAACAAGAGGCCACTAAATTATTTCCTGTTTGTTTGTTTGTATACAGTCTTTATTTTAGCAGGGTTTTTTTTTTTTAATTTAAATTCAGTTAGCCAATATATAGTACATCATGAGTTTCAGATGCAGTGTTCAGTGATTCATCAGTTGTGTGTAACACCCAGTGCTCGTCACATCACATACCCTCCTTCATGCCCACCACCCAGTTACCCCGGCCCGCCTCCCACCTTCTCTCCAGCAACTCTGTTTGTTTCCTAGCATTGAGAGTCTCTCATAGTTTGTCTCCCTCTCTGGTTTTTTTCCATTCCATTTTTATTACGAAAGAATTCTTCAAACGTTGCTGCTCTTTTCCCTCGGACAAGTGTTGATGATTATAGCTGAAATGTCTGATGACCCTTGAACCCTGTTTGGGCTTCAGCCTTTTGTGACACTGATAGTTGTAGGATAAATTCAGCAATTTTCTATGAATATCCTTTTTAAAGAGGCGGGTGTTTTTCAACATGATGACACACATGCACGGATACGATGTTTAGCCACTGGGAAGAAAAGGAGAACGTTGTAGGGAAAGACCAAGAATGTTCGGGATCCTGGGCCTGGAGACAGAGTCCAGGAGAAGCTGGGCACGGGCAGCCGACTCACTGCTTTCACACTGGTCATGAGGCCAGGGAGCTGCAGAAGCTCGGAGCTGAGAGACCGCGCTCTCAGTGCCCGAACCCACAGCAATGTCGTGCCTCAGAGTTTATTCTGTTTGGTTTTCTTAGCACAGATGCAGCAGTAAGTAGCAACGCCACTCCTTCCCGGTCGTCGTCCATCAACGACATCTCGTCCATGTCCACTGAGCAGACGCTGGCCTCAGACACAGACAGCAGCCTCGACGCCTCGACGGGACCCCTCGAAGGTTGCCGATGATACGTCACGAGCAGCAAGCTCGTCCTCCGTGAAGGAACTCTCGCTTCCATGGGCCTGAAATGCTTGGGGGTTGATGGAACCAAATAGAAAAACTCCATGTTCTGCATGTAAGGAACACGATGCCTTGCCCCCGCTCAGTTCCAATAGGATTGCCTGCCTAGATTATACAGTGAAGCAGACTATGTCTGAAGAACACAAGTGCAAGCCACACTCGTAGAGATTTTGTGCAAGGTCATTTCAGGTGAGCAATTAGAATAGATGAGTTTATTCTTTTTTTAAAGTTGTACGGTAATAGTAGTGACAATTTCTCATCCTCAGTAACTGTTGGGACTTATATGCATGTGACCACATGTGCTTGCTCAGGCTTGCCACCTAGCACTTTCGAAATCAGTATTTAAATGCCAAATAATCCTCCAGGTAGTGCTGCTTCTAGAATTATCTCTTAATCCTCTTAAGTGATTTGGTGTCTGTCCAGGAAAAATAGATTTATGTGTATTAATTGGCCACCATCATATTATCATATCTTACCTTCTTTTATGGTATGATTTATTCTATCTTTTGTATTTCAGAAGGAATATAATTAAATCTATTTAATAAATTAAAAAAATCAACTTTTCTTAAATTTGTCATGTTTTGGGCTGAGAATTATCACTGCTAAAACCAAGACACCTATATAGATACTTTGTTTCCTCTAAATTGTCTTAGTCTGGGATGACTGAACATTCAGCTTTATTGCATGATAAAATTTTAAGTTTTGTGCTGCTTAAGACATAGATGCCTTTACAATCCTAACCTACCCTCGCTCCTTTCCCCTGGTCTCGTTAATTTAAAATGCCACCTAAAACTTCACGTTCTTTATTAGGCACCTAACACTCCACGTCAATAACATGATGGCAGATTGTCGAATCCATTAGCGGCGAGAGTAGAATTTGACAAAACGGTCACTGAAGACGACTGCAGTGACTTCCTGGGTGCTTGCTTCCCCTGAGACCGGTCGGGGTCATTCCCGGGGAGAGGCGCCATCTCCCAGGGCAGCGTTTCTGGTTTCCCACCTAACATTCTTACTCGATTTTCTTTCTTTGCTGAAAGAAACCACATAACCCGCCCCCCCCCCACTTGGATCTGCTTTAGCAAGCAGGGTGATTCAGAACGCCTCTGTGATGGTACCAGTTTCCAGTTCGTGGAGCATTTCCTTTTCCTAAGGGAAACCCATGAATTTTCTGGGAAACCTCCTCACAGGGTTATGGAGGAAGCACCCGCAAGAGTAGTGATTAACTATTGAGTATTTTCTGATTTAAAACTGCTCACCTGAAATTGATGCTTGCAGACTTTCTGATGTGGAAATTATTCGGAGTTCACTAAGCTACCGAGTATTGATGTGTCACTGCAGAAATCGAGTTCCAGTGGTCACATTTTGGCTCCCTGTGCTCATAACACTCATCCCTCAAGCTTATTCTGTTACAAATTCATATCTTGTGTGTAACTGTTCTGGAAGCTATTGGGTCGACATTCTATAGAATGTGTTCTGATGAGGAACTTTGATAAGAAAGTTTATTATAAATATTATCTAAAATATATGATTCTGCACCACTTGTATCTTTTTTTTTTAAAGATTTTATTTATTTATTTGTCAGAGAGAGAGAGACAGAGAGAGCACAAGCAGGGGGAGAGGCAGAGGGAGAAGCAGACTCCCCGCTGAGCAGGGAGCCCGATGTGGGACTCGATCCCGGGACCCTGAGGTCATGACCTGAGCCAAAGGCAGATGCTTAACTGACTGAGCCACCCAGGCGCCCCACCAGTTGTCTCTTATTGGTTGGTCTTATGACTGGAAACTGGAACCCTTGATGAACAAAATTAGTATTGAAGTAATTGCTGTATATTGTGAGGTTTTAGACACATTCCAGTGCAAGATGGGAATGCTAACTTGCACTGAAGCAGAAACACCTATGATACGGCTTAGGATGGTTTTGGTTTTGGAGGTCTGCTGGTAGAGTGAAGGAAGTTACCATTATACACATATAAGCATCTTAAAACGGTCTTCTCCCTAATATACATTCTTTAAAAAGACTTCACTAAATCTATCCTTAAAAAGAAAAACAGAGAGAAGAATTTTAAAAATGCATCACCTGCCCTAGGCTTGTGTGGATGCAGCACAGGGATACTGAGGGCAGGTTAAGCTCCTGCTTCTGAGATGCCCTTTGTGAGTGGAGCCGGGTGCCCCCCGCAGACTTGCTTTCTACTCACTTGTTCCTCCGTGTGTTCCCAGGGGGAGCCTGTGTCGGTGTGGACGGGCTTCCTGCCATGCCCACCTTCCATCAGGGGGCAGGGAGCACACCTAGGGCAGGCCTCAGGGCTGCAGACAGCAGAGCTCCCTAGGAATACTTCACCCATGGCAGGGTCCTCCCTCCTGAGCCGTGATGTGCCGGGGTCCTGGTGCAGTGCAGGCGGTGTCAAACTGCTGTCCATAGACGAATACTGACGTTGGAAAAAGAACTAAAACATGCTCAACTTTTTCACCTTTTCTATTTTATTTTTGTAATTTATATTGTACACAACCCTGGAAGTAACTATTTTGGACACATATTTTTAGAAACCAGGTAATTTATCATTAGCCTGGAATTTGGACTAGGTTTATTTTATTTGTTGGCTTTGTTTTCAGTCAAAAAGGAAATGACTGCCTCCCCCAGGTCGGGTCTTGACCTCAAGTGCTGGTTTCGGAGAGCAGATAGGTTCTCTCAGAGCAGGAGAACGTTGTGGAAACGCAGACCGCTCTGTATTGATCAGTTGTGGTCGTGGAAATGGCAGCGAGGCTCAGTTCTTCTCTCCGGGACACAAAACCCAGAGGCTCCGTGTTGGAAGGAGCGCCCTGCCAACACCCAGAGCCCCTGGTTGACCTGCTGGATGGGCTGTCGGTTTAATCCAGATCTGATGCCGTGTGAGTCATGGTGACGATGTATGAGTTCATCTGGTTGATTTCTGACGTCCTTCTGTGGTGTTTCATGCTGGTAGCAAATACAGGCGTGACCTTCAGACTGCAGATCTCAAAAGTAACATTGCCTAATGTTTTATAATAAAATATATTCTGTGTGTTTTGATTGGTGAAAATAATACAGATACATTTTAAAAGAGAAGTGTATAGCACGTCCAGTTCTTGTGTGTTTTTCAGTGACGCTTGGCTGTATTTGCACATCACCGTCTCTGATTACAGATTTAACGTGAACACGGGGCGTTGTCGGAGTGTTGTCCTTTCCATCAATATTAGCAAATATTTTTAAACATTTCTTTTACGTCTCTGACTGAAAACATTCTGCAAATTTCTGAGTCTCAGTTTTCAAAAATATGCAAGGACACAAAATGGAATATTCCGAGCGTTTTTCTCACAAGGCGCGGCCGATGGGTCTTTACTCATCTTAGAATCATTAACAGTGCTTGTGTGCTTGTGGTTTTGTGGACAGGATGAGCCACTTGGACTTCGCTTCTGGCTTTGAGACCCTTTAAGATATTTGCCACTCCGGGGCGCCTGGGTGGTTCAGTCAGTCTGGCGTCCATCCGACCCTTGATCTCAGCTCAGGGCTTGATCTCAGGGTCGTGAGCTCCAGCCCCAAGTTAGGCTCCATGCTGGGTGTGGAGCCTGCTTAAAAAAAGATGTTCACTACTTAAAACCACAGGACTAGAAGGGCCCTCAAGGGCTCACTTTCTCTTCTCTGCTTAAAAGGGCTAGAATCATTCCAGATAGATGAGTATCAGTCTGATTTGTAAAGTCCTCTAGAGAAGGAAAACCTTTCTCTTGATACGGGTCTGGGTCCCATTTCTCTATCTTACCCCCTTCAGACTTTCAATGCAGACAGCCCTAAAATGCTTTTTTATTTATTGACTGAAATGGTAAATGTAGTGGGGTGGGGGCTTCTGGGTAGGGGGAAGGGTAATCTTTCAAAATAACCTAGTGTTGTCCTGTGCTCCTATTCATATGAATTCAAGCATAAGATTCCCTCAGCAATAAAGCAGTTATTCAGTATTTTGTTTTTGATCAGGAAAATGGGTAACAAACTGAGGGTGGCCAGTCATGTCTCGTTGAGACCATCTCTGACTAGGATTTAGGAAGGATGTGCCTGTCACAGCCATGGGGAACTCGTTCACTGCTTTCTCAAGGCCCTTGGCCCCATGCTCCTTCGCGGTTTGAAAGAGCAAGGCTTTGGGGGGCCCAAGGTCCTTGTGAGCACCCTCTCTCTGCTGGTGCTTGGAAGTTGGAAGGGAAGTTCAGAGTGAGTTCTCTAACACAGCCCCAGGCCTGCACAACACCGGGGTTCAGGGAGGAGGGAGTGCGGGCTTGCGTCCTTCATGCACTGCCTCGTGTTCCTGCAGGCGCACAACTCACTCTTGTTTTAGTCATAAGCCCCGTTGGGGGGGGGTGTCCTGAGGCAAACGGTGCCCCTCTCACCAGAAAAATGCCATGAACACAAAGTACTGCCCCACTTTCCATGGAGTCCTGGCCCCTGGTGGATACCGTGTGAAGAACCCCATTCTAGAAGCAGTTTCTAGATGCTTTGCGTGCGTGGAGGGAAGCAGACCGTGCAGAAGCAGCCTTTTCCTCTCTCACCAGCTGGGACACTTGCACACAGATGTTGGGGGTGTCTTCGCCACGAGCCCCAGCACTAGTCGATAGTCTCAAAAAGAAAACATAGGGGTTCTGGTCCGGCGAAATGGACCATTAATATTATTCCTTCCATGTGGAATTTAAGTGCAAGACTGAAAGGAGCTCTGAGCTGCTAATACAGACTTCATGGAGACACGGGCAAAATTAAATCCATCTCTTCATTTTAAAGAAGCAGTTCATGCCGCACTTTGAAATGAACTCGGAACTTGCCCCGAAATCCCTATTTTAAACTGTTGATTCTCCAGTAATAGTTTCTGCCCTTCTCCCAAAACTTCCCTGACTTTCTTAGAATTTCTATAAGCATGCTTTCCACGTAATTTCATTTACTTACTTCGCTTTCATAAAGCCCAACAGTACATGGAGAGACCCTCCGGTCAGCACCTCGTTCAGGGCAAGAATCCGGCCACCCAGCCTCTGCTCAGATGGCTTCAATGAAGGCAAGGCCCTCCCCGCAGAGTTCTGTGTAGTTCCGACCACCAGGAAGTTCTTCCTTAAACAGGACTGCAACCTCCCACAGCTTCCTCGCCTGGACCCAAGGCCTTTCCCTCTGGTGAAATAGGGGGTGTCTGATCCATCTTGTGAGACAGGCTTTCCTCCATTGGTCGAACAGGTAAGCTCCAAGTCTTCCTTTCTCTAGCTTCAACTCAAGGTTCCTCCAAGCCTCTCCCACATGAGAAAGCCCCCAGAGCCTCACCACCTTGGTGCAGCGTACAAACGCGGCCCCCAAAGTGAGTGGAATACTCCAGATACAGTCCAAGCAGCATGCTCTGCAAGCAAGGCCTCCCCAGCCAATTAACACAATCACAGGGGGCCTGCACATTCCCAGCCCCGTCACCCCCAACGCCCACGGTCCATCAAAGCCCCTGGATTCGGGGCTGTTGCGGTTAATCCTGACTGTGTCAGCCTTCACGAGCGTTCTGTCTGCCAGCTTATGACATCTGTCAGTTTTGGGAGCATGGGTGTGCCTTCTGAAAATTCATCCAAGGGGTGATTAACAGCCTTGAGTGGCAGGACAGAGCCTCAAGGCAGACCCCAGCAGTCACAGAGAGGGACCCATCTGGCTGACCCGTCATCCCCTCCTCAACGGGGGCCCCTCCGCTCAGCGGCACCGTCGTTGGGCCCGCGCGGCCTGACATCTTCCCAACGAGGTCAGGAAGAAGCATCTTGTTGGGACACCACACAGAGACCATGAAAGCACTTTGGCACCATGCTCTGAGCTACTTCTCGCCACATCTCAGCAAGAGAAAGGAGTCTGTCACCACACACACGGATGCTCTGCGTTCGAGCTTTTGTTCTCTCTTGGGAGGAGCAGGTGGGGAGAGCCGGCCTCCCCTTCCAGATCTACGTTCTTGATAGCCTGTGGCCACTTAGAAGACATGGCCAGCAGCTCAGGGAAACGGTGCCCCTCAGCTCAGGGAGCGGGTAGGGGTGCAGGGTGGAAACACGGTGGCCTTAGTCTGTTTCCGTGTCTGGCGCCTACCCCGAGCTGCTGTCCCATGGCCCGTCCACGACAGAGCCTGGCTCAAGCTGCACACGACATCAGAGGCTTGTCGCCCTGAGTAGGCCTGCCTTTTCCAAGGCTTCCTTTGTTTTCTTTTCAAGGAATAACCATCGTGCTGCCATCAAGAGGCCGTAAGAGATAAACACCAGCGCAGCAACACTCAACTGTCCGTGCTTATTCTCACATCCCCGCATCGGTGGCTCCTCACCGACGTGCTGAGAGCCCGCGCGGCCTGCCTCCCTGCCCGCACCTGTGCCCACGCCCAGCCTCTGCCGGAGCCTGGCTCCCACGGGAGCTCAGTGCCCTCTACTCTCTCTGTCTCTCCGCTCCGTTCCCCACCTCCAGCTCACCCATGTCGAGAGAGTGAGCTCATGACCCGACATCACCCTCGGATCACTCCCCTGTGCAACAGAAACCAAGAGCAGTCTATATTCACTTTCTCCACCTCCTCGCCTCCCATCTGCTCCCTATTTTAAAAAATGCAAAATCTATATATTCTCTCTCTCCCTATATATATATATATGTATGTGAGAAAGTATAATCAAGGATGAGAAACTAAACGTACCGTATCCCCCATTCAGAGATGACCACTGTTAATAACCTAATTGTGTCTCTTTCAGATGGTTTTCTGTGGACATATGCACATCGAGATGGGGTTGTTTTTTGTGTTTTTGGTTTTGGTTTGGGTTTTTTTTGTTTTTGTTTTTGCCCAAATGAAGTCATACCATATGTGCTTTTTATAACCTGTCTGCTTCGTTTACCAATCTCCATCTGTTCATGTCTGTAAGTTCTCATCCAGCCTAATACCTAGGCCTTGGGAATTCCCCAGTGTCCCCAAAGCCTTTTACGGGTGTATCCCGCCCTTGCATTCCTGGTGCCCAGTTTCTGCTTGTCATGTCCTTAAGAAACTTCTAATCCCCCATGACACCGGCCCATGGTACCCGGCATGCTGTCCCGTGGATATGGGCCCCCTCTAGAGCCGTGTGGCTGCTTCCACGGGGGTTCACTGACCGTGCTCCCCATCTCCAGCATTTTCTGGATCTGCAGGCTTTCTCTAAAGGTTTGATAGATACCCGTACGTCTTTCAGTTATAATACATTGACTGATACTGTGTCCTTTGTATGAACTCCCACTAGAAGATTTTTGTTCTTTTTAACCCACTGTTAGTGATGCTAAAATTGTCCTCTGGGTTCGGGGGGTGTCCGGCCCAGTCCTACATCATTACAACCACATCCAGTCACAAAGTTGGGCATGTGGGCTTACTTTCAGGGAGCCCCATCCACCACATACCATGTGCCACTACCCCAGGTGATAATAGTTGCCATGAGCAGGGATCTCATGAGAGCTTAGGGAAGAGGGTCGTTGATTCTGCCACCCCCCTGACTCTAGTTCTGGGACTCTACTGTCGGGGGAGACTCGTGGCATCAGCCGGGGCTGTGTGGTGGCCCCCATGTGAGGCCTGGCTGAAGGGCAGGCTCCATGCCTCTTACTTCTCTTCAACCACCAGTTTTCAGAGTGGGATGTGACTTTAATCTCTGCCTCGAGTGGAATCACAGGAGGGTTTGTTTTCTCTTCTCATTGAGTATTCCAACCATTCTTTTTGAGACTTAAATTGTGGCCAGGGAAGCCCCTCAATTCCTGATTCCCACCAGTCCTCTTACCTCATGAAGGTTTTAACTTTTTATTTTGAAGTACTTTCAGAGTGGGGGGGGCGCCTGGCTGTCTCAGTCAGTACAGCGTGTGACTCTTGACCTCAGGGTCGCGAGTTCAAGTTCCACGTTGGGCCTGGAGCCTACTGAAAATAAAAAAATAGTAATAATGAAATAGTTTCAGAGTGACAGAAAAGTCACAAACATAGCTCAAAGGATTACCGTATACCTTCCTTCACCCAGGTTCCCTGGATATGAACATTTTACCACATGCACATTAGCCTTCTCTGTCTGAATACGGGCAGAGTACATACCCGTGTACGTACATACGTACATTTATGCTGATATATGTAGTCACAAATCTCTCCCCCTGATTTTTACATACGAGCAAACAGATTTTTTAATGTCTACAAACTCATGCAGAGTGCCTTGTAGACCAAGGCACAGGGACGCACAGACACGTATGCACATACACACCTAATATCAGAAGTGGACGTGTTTACAGTGTTTATAATAATAAGCACTCATGGGGTAAATGTGTCCACATGACTAGAAGAAAATGTAAAGAATCGTGTGCGTGTGTGTGTGTGTATGTGTGTGTGTAAAATGACTGGCAGTACCCCAGAGAGAAATAAAAAGTATTGTTGGAATGCACTCCTCTCAGAAACTGACAGGACAAGCAGGTGAAAAATGAGCAAAGATCTAGAAGATTGGAATGCTACAGTTATTTCACTTGGGCTCATACGTTATATTATACCCAATAGGCAAATTCCCTTTCATCACCATAGAACTTAAAGGAAAACTGACTATGTACCAGGCCACAGAGGGCACCTCAGTAAATCCCAAAGTTCCCAATGCACAACTGTTTTTCTATGATAATGCAATAAAACTCAAAATAAATTTGAAAAGATCTCTCACATCTAGGGACGAAACAGTACACTATAAGCAATCACATGAAAGAGGAAATTATAAGGAAAAATTGAGAAATGCCAAAAATTGCATGGCCTCTAAAAAACACGGCATACCAAATTTGGTAGCCCCCAGCTAAGGCCTGAATACATTTAAGAAAAACATGACAAATTATTAAAATTGAGTTGAGTATTCAATGTGGGGGACTGACAGAAGAGCAACAAGAAACAAAAACAAAAAAGGAAGAAGAATAAAAGTTAAGGACAAGAAACTAGAAAATCAAAATGAGAGGAAAAAATCAGCAAAACCAAAAAATTAATAAGGCAGACAAACCTCTGGCAATACTGGTCACGGAAAAAAAGAATATACAAGTAACAGCAAAGAGAAAAAGGAAGTAATCATAGACGCGCTATTTACGATGTTCGAAAGCCCATGATAATCTGCAAGAAGCAGATCATTTCTAATAGAAATAAAAAGGACCTAAATTGTCTCAAGTGATGATGCAAAGTACATCATACATGTGAATTTATCTAATCTCAACAGTTCCCGTGAGCTCAGCATGATTTTCTCCATCGTGAAGTTGGGGGGACAGAGGCAGGGGAAACATCATGAGCTCCCCCAGCCGGTGTGGTCAGACAGGGTCTGGGGCTGGACAGGCTGGTGACAGCCCCATGCATGTTGCTACTGTGTGTTCTGGACGGCCTCTGGAAAACTCCACTGGACCATGGCCATCAGAGAAAGGGAAATGCCAACCAAAGTCCACCCCTACCCCCCAAAATCTCTTCAGGACAAATCAGTCTTACAGGTCAGTTTTTACTAAACTTCCACGCAACAGAAAAAACGTCTCTCATCTAAGATTTTCAAACCAACCAACTCCGTTTGGAAGGTTGGTATAATCTTAATTCCAAAATTGGAAAAAAATCAAGATCAGTTGCCCTTTTCATAGACGGTAACTGACTCCAAATTGTATGGTTTCCAGAAGGCAAGGGTGACTCAACACAACTGTTTCAATAAATAACCTATTTTTGTTTTTAAAAAGAAATGCTCAGAAAACTCTGAAAGAAAAGAGCTTCCTTTGGGGAGTGGCAGGGCTTCTTCAGGGAAGAGCAGGAGAAAGCAGAAAATGTCAAACACCCCGAAGCCACGGCCTGAAGCCACCTCCTGATGGAGACTGGAGCGCCTGTGCGCGCACGCATGCGCACGCGTGCACGCGGGCTATCAGAAACGCAAGGTGCACCAGAGGGGCGCCTGGCACCCGACCAGGAGAAAGGGGCAGTGGCTGCACCCACCGAGAGGACATAGACCAGGCCTAGCCTGGCCCAAACTCGGTGCCTGTGTCCCGTTAGCCTGCCAGTCCCCCGCCCCGGTCTAGAAAGAGCCGGCCCGATCCCCAGGGAAATCCTGCCGCCTCGGTGCAAATCCAAATGTACCACGCGCAGACTCCTAACAACGGCCGCCCTGCTTCCCGGGCTCCCCTTCCAGGCCCCCTCCCGTCCCCTCCACTCCTCACCCAGCCACAGGCCGTTCCTTCCTTCATTCCCACAAACGCTCTCCGAGCAGCTCGTAAGTAACCACCGCACCGTAAAATCAGACACCCAGCCCGGAGACTTCACTCGGTGGCTGCAAACAGCTAATGCAGGTGAGCTGACAACTACAGTCCAGGAGAAGCTGCCGGGCTGAAGGAGGCTCTAAGCCCTCGCCTCCATCGCCAAAAGACAGGTCAGCTCTGCCCCCTGGTCCCCATCTCCACCACCGCCCAACGGCAAACCTGTCCTTATGCACGGGGACAGCGGGTGGAGTGGCCAAAGAGTCTCCCGGCTGCCGCTCTTGTCCAGCTACCCCCTGTCCTTCACCCGACCCTGGAGTGAGCCTCCGGGGTGCAGCTGTGACCGCCGTGTCACTGCCTCCGTGGCAGCCTCCGCGGGTCCCAGCTGACCACGCGGCTGCTCTTAATACTCGCGCTCCCGCCGCCGCGCTGCTCACTACACTTTGTGCGTTGTCGCGGTTGCCGGCATCACGTTTGGGACAGAAGGATGTGCTAAAACCACATTGTGTGCTTTTTCTGCTGGTCCACTGTGAACCCCTGAAGCCCGTATAAACCATCTTGGCGCTGTGGTGATGGTACCATTGCTGCAAGACGCAGACTCCTGGGCCCATCCTGACCCTCTGAGTCTCAGGTCTTGGCAGGGTCTGGGGCACCTGTGTCCTAAACGAGCTCCCAGGGCAAGTCGAGCTCACGTCCAGTCTGGCTAGCCATGCACAAGCCCTGCGGAGGGCAGTTCCCCATCTCTGCCACGCTGCCTCCCCCACCCCACACAGAGCAGCCAGGGGAAAGCAGGGAGGGCTTGGGCGCTGGCTCTGCTGTGCCACCCACACATGCCGCCTGCCCTCTCTGAGCCTCTTTTTGTAGACTGGTGTCTTAGTGTCCCATTGCTGCTGTCTCAAATTACCACAAACTGCATAGCCTACAACACAGGTGTATTATCTCACAATTCGGAAGGTCAGAAGTCCCACCCGGGTCTCAGGAGGCTTAAAGCAAGCTGTCCATGAGGCCATTTCCAGCTGGAGGCTTGGGGGGGGGGTGGAGATTTGCTCCTTGCCCTTTCCAGCTTCCAGAAGCTGGCCACATTCCTTGTCTCATGGCCCCTTTCCTCCATCTCCAAAGCCAGCAGCGGGCATCTCTCTGGCCCTACTTCCGTCCTCACATCTCTCTGCTCTTCTTCTCCCCGTCTCCCGCTTTTAAGCACCCATGTGATGACATTGGGCTCACCCAGATCACCCAGGGTAGTGTCCCCATCTCAAAGTCCTAACTGAATCACACCTGCATAGTCCCTTCTGCTGTGAAAGGTCACATATACCCAGGTTCCAGGGATCAGGACCTGGACATCTCGGGGGGGGGCATTATTCTGCCTCCCATAAATGGGGGTGATCACGTTATGTTATACCCCTTTCAGTCAGCATTTCTCAGAGTGTGCCCCACCTTCTGCCTGCATCTGCATCACCTGGGACTGGCGGGGGCCACTCAGACACCCCATCGGAGTCTCGATGGGGGTCTTGGGGTACCACCTGTCCTCAGGTTCCGGGTGGTGCCTAACGCCTGGTGACATTGGACAGCCTGGAAAAGTGAGGTCTCTGGGGTGGCAGGTGCTGGGGGCTCTCAGAAGGGACAGGAGGTTCATGCCATCAGTCCCCCCAAGAATGCAGCAAGCCCATGACACTGCACTGTTGCCCCGAGCTGGGAGACTGAGGACCCTTCGGAGATGTTTCCCAGGCTGCAGATTTAGGCTGTGCTGGGCGCTGGTCCCAGGACCCAGTGAGGGCTCTGAACCTCAGTATATGCCTCCAGGACAGCAGGTGCCCCCAGTGGCCACCTAGGCAGGTGGTAGGGCTGCCTGCAGGGGAGGAGACTCCAGGGGCTGGCAGAGGAGGGGGGAAACCCTGTGACCTTAATGTGGGACCCGAGGGAATCTGAGCGTTCCAAGGGGGGGCAGTGTGGCAGGTGAGCTTTGCACCCTGTGCCGAGTCTCACTGGCCTCAGAGCTGGGTGGATGGCTCCGTGCACGTGTTGGGAGTGGCCCACCGCACGTTCTGCTTTTCCACCTCGGGTATTTTGCTTGCATTGCCGAGCCCGCTCAGCCTTCATGCAGGAGCCAGCTGAAGTATAGGGGACAGAAATAAGATCTCTGCCCAGTGGTAGAAGCTGAGACACATCCCGCACAGCTCCCCAAAGCCTGAGCCCATGTTGGCCATGATGGTACCCATCCTCATAACACATGCTCTGTGGACTGTCCCCCCCTCTGTCTTTCAGTCTCTCTGGCCTCCCTGGCTCCCTGGGATCCCCACACACACACACCACCTGAGCCAGCAACTCAGGCTCTGCTTCCGGGGGCCTCTGCCTGTGATGCCTGCCTCTGTCCTCAGACCAGTCCTGCTTGGAACCTTGTGCTGGGGGACCCAGATGGGGATCAAATCCACACTCACCACCCCACGTGCATACATGACACACACATTCACATACCACACACAAACACGTGCCACACACATGCACCATGCCCCTACACGGAGCACACATGTGTCCGTGCACACTCTCTCTCTTTCTCTCCTCATCCTCACCCAGCGGGAATCGGTGGGTAGTCAGCGCCCTGGTCTATAAACAAGACTCGAATGTGACTGTCTCCATCCAATCAGGCCAGCATAGCAAAGCCCCACAGACCGGGTGGCTCGTAGACCACAGAAACTTCTCTTTCACAGTCCTGGAGCCTGGGTGTCCAAGATCAGGGTGCCGGCATCACTGAGTTCTGCTGGGGGCCCATGTCCTGGTTCAAAGACAGACACCTTCTCTCCCTGTGTCCTCACATAGCAAAAGGGGCAAGGGAGCTCTCTGGGGTCTCTTTTATAAGGGCACTGATCCCATTCATGAGGGTTCACCTGCTTGACCTAGTCAGTCGTCCCCGCTAAGTCCCGCATCTTAATACCATCAGCTTGGGGCGGAGGATTTCCACCTGTGAATGGAGGTGGGGACACGTTCAGTCCATAACCATGACTCCCCACAATGGCTGGCTCTCTGACGACTTTCTCCTGGCGCTTTGCCCTTAGAGTTAAGCGCGGAGAGTTTTCACCAGACCCGAGAACAGATGAGTTATGAGCTGCGCTAATAAAATGCCCTGGCCAGAGCCCAAAGTTCTGTCCTCACCATTCTCTGATGTTACTGGTGACACTGCGCGGCAGTTCTGTGTGGTGTCAGCTTCCTCCCTGAGTCCCGGCTCTGGCTGGGCCAAGAGTTGGGACAGACGTGCCGCCAGGTCTTGCAGGCTCCAGGTGCCCAGTGTCTGCAGCAACTGGAACCCCAGTGTCTCCTTCCTTTGCCCCTGACAGCCCACACCAGGCCCTGCAGCCCTAAGTCCAGGCGTCCTCCAGGCGTCCTCAAAATAGCCCCCTGGCCCCACAGTCTCAGTAGGTCCCCTGTCTGCCCTGACCAGGCCCTCTCACACATCCGTCTCATCTTTCCATCACCCAGTGGCTTCTCCCCCAGCAGTGACGCTGGGGGCTGCCCCAGTCCCCATCCCTGCCCACCGCCCCCTCCCTCTCATCCACCCTGAGTGCGGCAGTCCCAGGGGCGGGCTCCTCCGGGGACAAGGACCCCAGTCCTGCTGTCCCAGTGCTGGGCTGCTGGAGCAAACTCAGGCGGCCTCGGAGTCACTTGTGTGGGGAAGGTACCATCTGGGCCACAGGCAACCAGAATAGGGGCCAGGGGTGCTGGGGAAGGGCTTATGGGTGCCAAGAGCACATCCACCTCCCTGGGCCACACCCGGAGGACAGAGTCCCAGCTCTTCATGCCCAAGGAGGCCCCGACCTGGCCTGG
The DNA here is from genome assembly GCF_002007445.2 of Ailuropoda melanoleuca. Lineage (NCBI taxonomy): Eukaryota > Metazoa > Chordata > Mammalia > Carnivora > Ursidae > Ailuropoda > Ailuropoda melanoleuca. Next base: position 3,433,115 of record NC_048220.1, read on the forward strand.
CCTCTCTGTCCACCACCCTCTCCTCCTCTCCAGGCACCCGGCCCCCTCCCTTCCTCACGAAGGTGTGAAGCCCTTGCTGTCCACAGGGCCTTTGCTTCTGCTGTCCCCTCTGCCCAGGACGCTCTTCCCACTGATCTCTCAGGGCTGGCTCCTCATTCAGGTCCCAACCCAAACCCCACATGTGCCGGGGAGGGGGTGCTTTCCCGGGGCTCCCATCCACAGTAGCCCCAGCCACGCACCAGCACCTCACCCGTGTTGGTTCATTTATGGCACTTAAGCGCTCTCTGAAAAGATTGCTTTTATTATTCCTTGGTTTGTATGGTTAGTTTTCAGGGTCTCCTCCTAAATCACGGGCCCTGAGGGGGCAGGAGCCCCGTGTCCTGCTGGCAGGTATGTCAGCACCCGGCGTGGTTCGCGGCACACATAGGCCCTCAGGAAGTACCCACTAATATCTCGGGGTGGGTGGAGGAGGGGGGCAGGCTAGGCCGAGCTTTCAGCTCTCAGGACGCTCACCCCCCATCCTGGGCCCCACACGCTGGGAAGGAGGCCCAGGGATGGGGGTGGGGAGGGGGTGGAGCGGGACAGGCTGAGGGACCTTGCCGGACAGTGTGCTCTTGGGTGGGCTGGGGAGGGGGCTGGGGAAACTGGTACGGACACTGGGCCGGACCTTCCCCAGGGCCACGACATAGCACAGCAGCCTGCCTCCCCCCGCCGGATGGCCCAGAGCAGACCGACCCCCGGGCTGGCCTCAGGACTCAGCTCCTGGGGCTGCTGGGCAGTGCTGCCGCCTCAGCACCGACCTGACCTCCCGTGCAGTGGGCGAGGACCCAGCAGACCTCAGGGGACACGAGCATCTCCTCCTGTCACAGGGCACAGCCCTGCCTACTCACCCGCTTGGAACATGAATTGTGGCCACAGGCAAGTTTGCCCTCGGGTTTCAGCTGCTCCCCCAAGCACTGCCCCAGGCCCAGCTCCCTACCCTTCACTCAGCACGACAATCATGCCTTAGTGGCCCCCAGGCTTTTGCCCTAAGAGAGGGGGCAGGGTGGGGAGACACATCCCTGCTTCTCTGAGCTACATTTGGTGGGGAGCTTCCGCATGGCTGCTCTGACCCCTCAGGTCACAGGTGAGCAGGCCAGCTCTTACAGGTTCCGTCCTGCCACCTTCTCTCCCTAGAACCAGCACACCTCTGGGTAATGCACTGGGCCTAACCTGAGGGCCAAGGGTGTGGGGTGGGAATTGGAGAAAGCACAGCAGCCTGAGGATGGCCCCAGCACCTGCCTTCCTCCCCTGCCTGCCTCTGTTTCCCCTTGCCTCTTCACCCCTGCCTGACTCTTGACATTGGTCTTCTGGCATCACCCTCACTGGGGCCAGCCTCTGGCTGGGTCCTGTCCCAAGATCCTATTGCCTCCCTGCCCGGTCCAACCAACCCACACTGGCCCTGTGTGCCCCAGGCAGACACCTGCTCACTCCAGTCCTCAGTTTCCCCAACTATGCACGCCCCAGGCTGGACTCTCTTGTTTTCACTTATCCAGTATTCCAGAAACAGCCCTCAGGGCATGCTTGGAGCAGAGCCCTACTCCATCCATCCTCAAGGTTGACACAGAGCTCACTTCACCCCACTCCAGGGAGGCGATACCCAAGCCTGTAACCCTCACTGTCCAGGTCTGTGGAAATGGCCTGAGCCAGGCTCCTCTGAGCCTGGGTGCGGCAGCCCTGGGCTCTTGCCAGAACTATCACGCAGGCGTGCTCTTTCCAAGGGTGTCAGCTCAAGGCTGCTGGGGGCCATTCTGACACAGCGGGTCTGGGAGATGGGGGAGATGGATTCCCATTTTTTTTGTTGCAGCACCTGGATCTAACTATTCCTGAAAGCAGCATGCCTTGGCTTTTTTTTTTTTTTAATGCTTCATGAGCCAATGAATTATTTTGGCTTCGTTTTAAATGTCCAGGTGGAGCCAGCTGAGAAAGGGCACCAATCCTGTTCAGTCTCCCTCCTCCGTTCTAAAAGTGAAATAGCACACCGTTATCCTTCTAGCACCCAGCATGCTCAGAGTGGTGACCCACCCTCCCTGTGGGCCAATTCCTGGGCCTGCCATGCCTCCCTCCACGGAGGGCAGTCGAGGGGGGGTATGTGCAGCCTTCCCCACCCCCTTGATGCCCACTCTGTGCCCACAGGACTCGGGGACACAGACGAAACGTAGCTGAGTGGCCATCGCAGAAGGAGAGGCCAGGGGGCGACCAGGGCCCCACACTGAGGAAAGGAGTGAACCAGGGTCTCAGGGTGCTAGGGGTCTGCCGGGTGAGAGAGCCCGTGGGGGTAGTTCGGGTTCATGGTCCAGCAAGAGCCACGCTCAAGGGAGCAGTCAATGATGCTCATAGTGGGTACTGGCCACAGGGGTGGGAGGTGAGCCGAAGCGGACGGCCCTGCTTGGCCTTGACCCTGAAGCCTGGAGCAGAGGAGAGGCGCGTGGGCAGGGCCGCCCGCGGAACAGGAGGCCCCAGGAGAGGAGCGGGAAGGGCGCCGCGCGGCCAGGGCGCCCGCAGCCCCACCCCGCGGCCCG